>NW_027307687.1:0-15000 GCF_964275005.1 Diadema setosum | reverse complement strand
GAATCTCGAATGTAGATGATGCATTGTACTAGAAATAGTCATACATAAAAAAAAAAACAAAAAGAACAAAAAATAGTCATACATAAAAAAAAACAACAAAAAGAACAAAAAAAAACTTGGCCTCAAATTGAATATCTCCTTCACTGATCATATTTCAAACAATAACTGCATTGCCATCCCTTGTTTCATTTCCGTAATGTAATACACTTCACACAAACGCACACACACACATACACTGCAGATATATATCTATATGTATATATATATATACATATATACATATATATATATATTTCATTTCATTTCATTTATTTATTTCAACACGGCACATGATTCAGCCAGACGGCTGTTCTTCCTCATGTCCGTGCATCATGAGGTAAAAATGACATACTTTTTTTAAAAAACATATACACATGTACAAGAAACATATATACAAAATACAATTAAATGAAACAAATCAGAACAAAATTAGAAAAAAAATATTTACATTAAGAAAAAAATATATATATATACATATATATACATATACATAAATATATATATATATATATATATATATATATATATAACACTATCTCTTCATGACAAGCTCATACACCTAATGAACTGTGAAACTACACCTTGCATGTAGTGTGAAGAATATGAACCACTTTATTATTTGAAAATGCACCATGTGTGATTAAAAACTTCCACTTTCGGGCTTTAGAATACACTTGCCTTTCATAATGTATGTTTGTGTGTTCGTGCAAGTGTGTCTTTTAGTGTTCTTCGTCTGATCAAAGCTGCAGTCATTTTTTCCTGGAAAGATTGATCAGTACAGATGTAATTTGTTCTCTTTTTGTTGTATCATCAGATAATAGATACACAAAGAGATGGCAAATATGTTTAAAGAGGAAAGTGTAACATATGGCATGTATTTCAATATGCATGATATAAAGCATAGATTTTTGGTAATTACTCAATGGAGTGAATTTGATATTACGATGTAAGATGCATTACAAAAGTGGAATTAGTCTTAACTATCGCAAGGCATTTCTTAAAAATCGGAGGTAATGTTTGTGTGTAAATCGCCATTAAGAAGAAAGCGCATAGTATATAATCAATATATGATCGGCTGTGACAACGGTTTGTCTCATTCAATTTTTGTTCGACGTTTACGTGAGATTCAAAAAAGCAAGCTGGTTTAATCATATAACCATTCTTAATGCAGGATAGAGCTTGCACATTGTGCAAATGAATGCAATTGTACAGTAAGCTGTAATTTTTATGCAACACTCATTATCAAATAGTGACGTTAACCACCGAACATAAATTAATTCAAGAAATTGTTGATGCTAGCACTTGTAAAATATATTGCAACCATATTTTTGTAAAACGAGAAACTAAGCACTCACAAAAAGGCGATATAAAAACGGCAGGCAATGATATTTTATATATTTGAAATCATTGTAGAACATCATTGTATATATAGAAATATGTAGTTATCTGAAATATTTTAATTATCGTTGTACTCGACAATGCGCAATTTAACCTGTGAATTATGATCAGTTTCATCATACATTCAACTGCACATAAGTGGAAGTGTTAGTGTAAAGAAAAATTCACAAAAAAAAAGAAAAGCGGCTGGAGAAGTTAGGTTTTAGATGAGGTTTTAAATCTACATTACACAGGGGAAAAAGGTGACAGAATTAAAGAATTTAACAATTTACCGCTCAAGCCATGAAATAATACTACCGTTAACATCTATTTCTCGTTAGTAATAGCACCTAAACCGTCAACTGGTACACAAAGATTCTGTAAAGTGTTATATCCATCGTGACATTGAATGACTGAGCTCTTTTATTGATACAACATGTACGTATTTAAAATGACACCAAAACATTCCACATAAAACAATGTAAATTCAAAGAAGTGTTGGAATGAGGAAACGTCATCATCTATCAATCAGGAAAAAAATCACGGTCCAATTGTCCATTGATAAACTAGTGAATGGCACTGCATGATCACTCGTTTCCATTTGACATGAAAACAAAATTCATCCATTTTTTAATAAACAGAACAATTAACATGGATCATTTTCATTGGATTAAAGTAGTCAGCCCTTAACATGATAGGTTTACAATAATGCAATGGATACAGAAAACAAGGTAGTTTTACATAGAATGAAAACGAAGGCATTTTCAGGTGTTCCTAAAATTTAGCCCGCAAATAAAAATAATTAGTTGCACGTGAAATCTCGTTGGCACAAAGTTTTTCCAGTGAAGGGCAATTTTTCCTGGCTGGAAACTGGTCTTCGATGACATCATTTACTTCGATAACGAGAACGCGAACATGTCGTTGAATCTCGTCAAGATCGAACTCTCCTATGATGTCATGGCTTCAAACTTCTTCAAAGTTCTGGGTTACTAGAAATGTTCTCGTACATTGGTGGCTTGGCGTGGACGTGTGCCTTATGAATCACTGCCCCTCGAGAAATCTCATTTTCATACAGAGGTATTTGGGTGGCGGGCAAGTTATCGTCTTTGACAGCAAACTGATCATCGATAATTTCACCAGCATTTGATTCGAGCACAAGGTACCCATCTTTGTCTACCTCTGGTTTTTCATTTGATTTGCTGGAGTAGATGGATACAGAATATAATGGATCGTGCGCACTCAATCCTAGAGACTTGTGTGCTTCAGTCTTTCCGACATTCAATACCTCATTGACATAATGTGGCTCTAGGAAGGTAGATGATTGGTCGGAAGTTGTCGGAATGTCTTCGTAAATTGGTGACTGAAGGTTTCTAGATCCAGAACAGTCTCCTGCAGCTCTGGAAAGTAAATAACCGTCTTCATCGATATCCTTTTCGTCTTCCTCAATATCTGTGGACTCCTCAAATGTGACGTCCTCCCTTTTTTTCTTTCTTTGCCGTACGTGACATGTCAATGTATTGCTCTTTTTGAGCATCAATAACGTCTTCACCATTTTGCCTCTCAATGTCGTGGAGGGGCAGCAAGCTCTTGTCTGCTGAGCTTCTCATTTTTGTTCTAGGAGTGTAATCCTGCAGAGACGAATAAAGAGTTGTAGAATACTTCAAAATGTGTCTTATGTGGTATGATTTTTATCAATAAAATTGTCTCCGTCTGTGCAAATGTATTTGTAAGATCGCAACTGTAGATCGATTTACATTTCAACAATCAGGTTGGAAAAGGTAACCAGCGAGTGTCGAATCTGTCATCTACTGCCTTCTGTGTAGCGAGACTACTACCAGGCTATCCCTGATTACAGGTAGTGACACGATGAACTTGGAACTATACACAGGCTCTGAAATTCCGACATTGCTATGTTGAATAGCCCAGGGTGATTAAGGCTTACTAAAAGAAATGAAGAGATTTTTAAAGCAGGGGGTAAAAGAGCGCTATGACTTTTATGATGTTCATCGATAATTGTCAACTGGGCATACTTCCAAGTTCATTGTGTCACTGCCGACAACCAGTGATACCGTGGTGAGAGTGTCAGTGCCCAGAAAGAAGTAGATGACAGGTTTGAATTCCTACTGTTTTCTGTTTCCGACATGTTTGCTAAAAATACAGAAGAGAAAATTGATAAACATCATAAGCACGTCTTCACCCCTATGCTGCGGATAGCAGGTCTCTTTGGTGGAGATGAGGATCGAGCTTTTAACTTTTTGCAAGATACCGAGAAACCACTTATGAAATAGTACAGAGCGTACCATTCTAAGGGGGCGTTGCAAGAAACTTGCAGCTGCTGCAACTAATCGCAACTCGACTTTCTTGCAACACCCCCTTAGAGGAATTCATTGTTTTTTTGATGAAAATCTATTCTGGAATGGCCGAGACAAAAAACAAAGTTAAACATAGCGGTCGTAATAAAAGGTGATGGGTCCCACCTTTTATTAGGATTGCTCTGTTTTGGATATCTCAGCCATTTCATGCTTTCATGTTCAAATCATCTTCAACTAGATTGTACACCATTCAGCTATGCTCATATCAAGGCTCAAAAGTCAGTGGGAAATGTTTTATGTAATACTGTACCGTGAGCGCCAACCATAAAAGCACTAACAACCTTTGCTCCGCACCAGAGCGGGTTAGGGGGTGTTTCACAAAGCCGTTCTTAAAATTAAGAAGGACTTGAGTGCGACTGGTAATCAGTTCTCGTGTATAATAATACCTATTAGAATCTCAATAATTCAGCACAAGAACTGATCACCAGTCGCACTTAATAAAGGACAAGTTCACCTTCATTAACATAAGGACTGAGAGAATGTAGCAATATTAGTTAAAACACATCATTGAAAGTTTGAGGAAAATCGGACAATCCGTTTAAAAGTTATGAATTTTTGAAGTTTTTGTGCAGTTACCGCTAGATGAGAAGACTACTGCAGTGTATGATGTCAGATGCGTACAACAATGTAAGGAAGATATAAAGAGAATTTCACAAAATTTCATCTTTTGAAAAAAAGTACACATTCCCTTGACTCGTTACTGACATATGTTATGGGTAATATTATTCCCATTGCCTTTAGAAAGAGGCAAGTCAAGTGCTCTTTTATTATGCAAAAAAAAGTGAAAATATGTTGAATTTTCTTTACATTTTCTTTACACTGTTGTACTCATATGACATCACGAGCCTTAGTAGTCTCCTCATCCAACGGTTCTAACACAAAAATTTTAAAAATTCATAACTTTTGCATCGATTGTCCAATTTTCCTCAAACTTTCACTGATGTGTTCTACTAATATTGCTGCTTTCTCTCAATCCTTATGTTTATGAAGGTGAACTTGTCCTTCTTAATTTTAAAGGGATGGTACAGTAAAATGGCGGAGATGAGAATTGGGCTTTTAACTTTTTGCGAGATACCAAGAAAATACTTATGATATTGTACAGAGCATACCATTTAAAGAGGAATTCAAGTTTATTTGATGAAAATAGGGTTTGGAATGACTGAAACATCCAAAAACAAAGTAAAACAAAGCGATCGTAATAAAGTGTGGGTCCCACACTTCATTAGAATCGCTCTTTTTTGGATATCTCGGCCATTTCAAAACCAATTTTCATCAATTCAATTCAATTTATTTCACACACCATTCTCATGTGTCACAAACCCCTTGTGGGGACAAGTACATTGCTTAGTATAATTACAAAAAAATTGAACAGGGTTGATATTTACATGGAATGTTGCGTGGGGGACCTTGAGAAAGCACAGCTTGTTAAACAAGGTCCCCTCAAAAAAGAAATATTACATGCAGATGAGTGGAAGTGATATACAGTGTGTTGCAAAATGAATGAAGGGCTGAGGTGGGAAACAAAAAACAAGAGGAGGGAGGAAGAGAGGAAAAGAAGTAAAAGACGGAGAGTAGTGACATACAGTTCAAATAGGTGTAAATACACACATTGGTCATTAATTAAAAGTCATATTATCATCAATCAACGTAAGATGCAAGGAGATGTTTTTTAAATCTTTGCTTGAATACAGATAAACTGGGGGCAGATTTAACATCAATTGGCAAATTGTTCCAAAGCTTAGGGCCAGAAAAAATAACAGTGTTTTGTGCAAAGGTGGTGCGTGTACGAGGTATATGGAAAAAGTTTTGCTGACGAGTTGAGTAATTGTGAACATGACTGTTCTTCTTATATAAAACAGAAAGGGCAGTTGGACATTCATTCACATAGGTTTGATACATCAAACATCCAAGATGGAAAAGATACAAATCATATATTTTCAGTGATTTTTTCTCAAAAAATATATTTGAAGTGTGTGAGCGGAAGTTCAAATTAAAAACAGTTCGTAGGGCCCTCTTTTGTATTCTTAAGATCCTATCAATATACAGTCTTGGAGCTGACCCCCAAGCAAGCAGCCCATAATTTACATGTGACATTATCAATGTATTATACAGCATAAATAAGATATTGGATGGGATGAAAGACTTTAGTTTATGGATAATACCAACATTCCTTGATAATAACTTCGCCATGGCATCTGTGTGTGTCTTCCAGGATAAATTCCTATCAATGATTATTCCAAGAAATTTGGTAGAATCAACCATGACTAGTTCAGTCCCATCGATGCATACAGGAGAAGGTAGATTGATGCTGCATTTACTGAAGAACATATAATTACACTTAGAAACATTTAGTGACATTCTATTTGCTTTTACCCATTTCAGAACATTAATCATTTCGGAATTCACAGTATTCAAGAGGGTAGCACAGTTCTGGTGAGAATAAAATACACTTGTGTCATCAGCAAAAAGAGTGAAGGAAAGTAAATTACTCGATTTCGGAAAATCATTAACAAACAGCAGGAACAACAGTGGACCAAGGAGTGACCCCTGAGGTACACCATACGTGATAGACTCTATGTGAGATTTGTGGCCATTAACAACAACAAATTGTTTCCTGTTATGCAGATAACTACTGAACCAATCTAATGACTTGCCTCTTATTCCATATCTAGACAACTTATATAATAAAATATCATGGCTAACAGTATCAAAGGCTTTTGAAAAATCTAAAAAAACACCGACTGTATGAGAAAATTTTTCTATGGATTGAGCAATCGTATTCAGTGATTTTAAAATGGCATGAGAAGTTGTATGTTTCTTACGAAAGCCAAACTGGGATTCACTTATGATATTGTTTTTTTCCAAGAAATCATCAACACGAGAATAAACCACCTTTTCCAGTAATTTAGAGAAGGTAGGGAGAAGAGAGATTGGTCTGTAATTTGTTAATTCTTCAGGGGAGCCCTTTTTGAATATTGGTATAACTTTTGCAATTTTCATCTTGTCAGGGACAATACCAGAGCTGAGTGACAGATTGAGTATATGCACAAGAGGCTCAGCTATTTCAGAAATGACATGCTTTAAAAGAAAATTAGTAACTCCATCATAACCAGGGCTTTTCTTACTATCCAATGTATTGACAATCTCAATTATTTCGTTTATGACAACTGGAGAGAAAAACAGTGTGTTTGGGTTGTGATGATCTAAATAATCATAAAAATGTGTGTTAAATGATTGAGTATTACGTGCAAGATTAGGGCCTACAGTCACAAAAAAATTATTCAAACCGTTGGCAATTTGAGAAGAATCTTCAATCTTTTTCCCATTTACATTCAATGTGTCTATTTGGGTTGTATTTTTCTTTTTACGCAAAACATCATTAATAACTTTCCATGTCTTTTTAATGTCGTTCTTACATGATTCAATCAATTGCGAGTAATACTCTTTCTTTGCACAGCGTAAGAGAGTGACCAAAATGTTTTTATAAACAGTATATTTTTTCTTTAACTTAGGAGTAGGATTGGATTTGTATCTGTAATAAAGTCTATTCTTCCGGTTTACTGACTTCAAGAGTGACTGCGATAACCAAGGAGATCTGGGTTTCTTTTTATAACTCGAATTACTCTTACTGCTAGTAGGGGTAGAACAAATACCCGTAACAACACAATCTATTATTTCAAGGAAGTAATCGTATGCAATATTTACATCATTTATATCTAATATGTGTGACCAGTCATGTGTACTCAGTGCCTCCTTCACCAGATGCAAATTGGTACTACTTAACTTCCACTGATGCATTTCTACAGAAGGGGGATTTTTTACACTTGCCATTTGAGGCAGTATAGCAAACACCGGAAAATGGTCTGTCATATCAGACACAATTATCCCTGTTTTGGGGGTTGGATTTATGTTTGTAATTATATTATCGATAAGAGTATGTGACTGATCAGCAATACGAGTTGGCTTGGTAATTAACGGGAAGAAGGAATAGGATAAGATGGTGTCGATGAATAATTGACAGTAAGGATTTACCTGAGAGCAGAGTAAGTCAATATTAAAATCTCCAACCAGAATACAATGTTTGTTGTTTACCTCACTGGAAGACAATATATCATTCAGAGCCGTCATAAATTCATCTTGTTTAGCTTGGGGAGGCCTGTAAACCACTCCAACTAAAATATTTTTGCAGTCAGAAGATTTGATTTCGATGAAGAGTGTTTCAATAAAATCAGTCATATGTGTTAAATCATCCTTCCTGACATATTTTAGCTTAGATAGAACATAAAAGCCCACTCCACCACCAGTTCTGTTGGGTCGACTATTGGCTATAAAATCATATTCCTCCATAGAGTATAATGAGGATGGTGTAGAATTGCGAGTCCAAGTCTCAGTCAGAGCAATTACTGAAGGGGAACCTGAAAGTGTATTGAGCAATTGCTCTAAGGGATCAAAATGTTTATTTAGGCTCCTAATATTGAGATGTAATACAGAAAAATCATTTTGCTTCAGATCTGAAAGTGCATCACCAAACTGTTGAGCTGTACAGTACATAGACTCAGTACAAGAGACACTTCTATCGTTGTCATCGCAACTGATTTCAAAACTTGGCATACCTGCATTTAGGTCACTCAGAATGGTTTCATCAGAGATACTGTATAATGGATTTGAAGATGAACTCATAGAGTTGTCTTTTCTTCTACTTTCACCAACACTTTGCACATTTAAAAAGAGCTCATCATTATCTAATGTATGGAAAGGAAACAGGTTTACAGAGGCCATGACTTGGATACTTCAAAATTGTAGGGGATGAACATGCTGCATGGATATAAGAAATTTGCATGTGAGGTCAGGTACAATGTAGCAACTGGATAAGATACCAGTTGACGTAAAGTCAAAAGTGAGAACATTACAACATGTAGTGCGAGATACATTTACTGATAAATCTGTTATATCATTCAGCCCGTTCCTACTGACAGTTACGCAGGTATTTTCTTCCAATTCAATGGAAAGGAGAAGTAGCCATCTCATCTGCTCTAATAGAATCAACAGAACACTTGTCATAATTGACAGTGTACATCTAAATAGTGAAAAGCAACAGCAAATGAATGCCATTTTAAAAAGCAATGCCATATGAGAACATTTTATCAACTGTCATTCTTTCATTCAAATCTAAAATGTAATGCTATGAATAATAGCAATTGTACTGGACTACAAGTCCCACATGAAGAATTCTGTAGTGTTTCACTATAATAAATAAAAGAAATTCTGAGTTGCAATTGGTTATATACACTAGCAGTGTACATGTACAATTGTACAAGTACAGTAGTCAGTACATCTCAGGCTCAGTGTCATGTTAACATTCATAAGGAATGTACTGGAAGAGCTCTGTAAAAAAAAGAAATTACCTGCTTAAAAGAAAAGATCCAAAAGATATCTTGATTTTGATTTATACAAAGTCTCCGCTATACAAAAGCAGCTCTCAAAAGTGTGGGGGGGGGGAGGAAAAAAGTATCATACCTCAGATTACAAACATCCAGTCAATTTAGAACAATATAGCTCAGTGTACATTCATCAGTAAACTAGTACACGTACTAAGGTAGACGCTACAGTGTAATTGTAAACACTAAATAGCAAAAAGTGTGATCTGCTGGAGCTATAATGAAAATGGTACCGGTACCAGATAATGTATAGAAAGATTTACATTCAGACTAGGGACTAGAGTTCATGACCATGGCAGAGCAGCCTGGCTTAGAAATGTTATATTGCCTCAATCTTCATAAGCATTCCATTTGGTGGTACCTTTCTCCTTCCATTGCAGAACAACCTTGCTGCCTACAATGATGATTCTGGTTGATTTGCCAGACTTTCTTAGGTTGTACGCAGTTTTTGCAAGCAGACCTCTTCTTGCCTTCAGGACTGGAGGAAGGTCAGTGCGCACTGTGAATGTGACGTTCTTGCTGCTGTCCTGCTGAGCATGGTCATGGGCCGGTATTGAGGACTTGGTCTGCTTGGCGCGAGACTTGTTTTCAAAGGCTTGAAGAATCTGATCCCTCTGCTTCATGTACAGAAACTTTGCGATTACTGGCCTGGGTCTAGGTGGTCTGGGCTGGTGTGCTGGCGATGCAGCCCCTTCATCCTGGGTGCTGTGTCTTGGATGAGGCAAGCGATGTGCATTGATGATGGTGATACCGTTGGCTTCCCTCACAGGAATGCCAAGTTGACAGAAAGCATTTCTCAGAACAGAGAAAATGTCCTCCTCGGGGGACTCATTGATGCCATAGAACAAGAGATTAGGACGTCGATTGTAGATCTCAGCGGCAAGTAGCTTATCTTTGAGGGAAGCGATTTCCTTTTCGAATTGGTTTTGCAGTTCAGGGATATGCTTATGTTCATAGCAATGATTTTGTCTGAATTCATACTCACTGATGATTCTAGCTGCGATAATTTGCTTTTGATGGATGAGACCTCTGCTGTCAGATAATCAAGCTTACCACATACCATGTTGGTGTTAGAGTTCATTAAGCGCTGTAAGTCGGCTAAAGTTGGTGAAGGCTGGCTGTTGACCTGCGACTGATTTTGAGCTCGACTTTCGTCGAAGTCGCTTCGTGCATACTCCGTGTCGTTCACTCGCGTCAGTGGTGGAGCCACAGCGTCCGCGGGGGAGGCAGCGGGAGAGGCAGCTTGGGTGGTGCCAGCGTTAGATTTGTGTCGGGGCATGTTTGTCGCGGTTACATTCCGGGTTGGATTAACGGCTTAAGATTGTTGAAATGTCGAAAATCGAGGCATTGCGTAGTTCTTGGACAGAAATGTTACACAAATAAAGGGAAATGTCCCTAAAGTTGAAGAGAAAGCCATGCGGTGGCCACGACGGTCAAGATTACGCGTCCGTTGTCAAGCGCGCCATCTTGCCTTTTATA
Source organism: Diadema setosum (assembly GCF_964275005.1). NCBI lineage: Eukaryota > Metazoa > Echinodermata > Echinoidea > Diadematoida > Diadematidae > Diadema > Diadema setosum. Next base: position 4,295 of record NW_027307687.1, on the reverse strand, counting down.
TCATGTATCATCAGATAAACATTGAATTCCTCATAGAATCACAAGCTCTTTCATATTTCATAAGAGGTTTCTCATTATCTCATCCAAAAATGTTAGAAACCTGAAATTAGGTCTCAACCAAAACTATATTACAGCTTTGTGAAACTACACCCCCTGCTCCGTAACACCCGCACCGCTCCGCAGCAGAGCGGGTTGGCTCCGCACCTTCTACCGCCATCTACGGCGTCGGCGATTACTTCATGTCACGTGACCGAAGCGGCTTTTTCAAAGCACAACAACAATCGACAAAACACAACCTCAGCGTGCGTGAGTACGGTCACGACGGAGCGAGCAAGGCCATTTATATACGAGTTTAATGCGTAGCAGTGCATAGATCTACAACATGCAGCAAACACACACACAACAGCAGTAGGTTCCTACAGCTACGCTCTCTGGGGAGCTGCTCCGCTTTTTTAATTCTTGAATTCTTTCAAATCTTGAACTCCAACGTTAGACGACGTGACCCACACAATCATCGGCTATCATTCATCGTTTTGTAGTGTAAGCAGGTAAGTAGATTCATCAGTGTGAAATCGCGAAATCAGGAGGCTTAAAACTCGCTGTCAATTTTGAACAGGAATGACAGTTCAATGTTGAAACCCACTTTATAACTGCGACCAGCCCGAACTAGGCTAGAAAAATGAAGTCTAACTCTAACCACTAACGTTAAGAAAGCCTAACTGTAACAGTTAAAGCCAAAGCCAAATATAAAGGGTCAAACCATAACTTCAAGATGTCAGCAGTCAGTATCATCATATTTCATCATAAATCATTCATATGTTGCATGTTGGTTATTGGGATGGAAGGAGGAGGGCCGAGGCCGAGGGGGTAAATTACAAGTTTGCAACTGTGTAACGTTAGGCCTACCGTTAATTATCATGATTATGGTAAATCTGAAATTGATTAAAATTTTACTCAAGTAGGCCCACTGTCTAGGCCCTAGAAAATCTAGGCCTATTCGCTGGATCGCCATTCGGTATGTAGGCCTATACGATGTAGGGTTGGACCTACTACTAATCGACCGCCTAATGTTTATTTGCTTGATAAGAATATTTAACACTGAAATTCACGTAAAAAACTTGACCTACGTGATTGAGAAAATCCAGCTCTATCAAATGCCGTTGTTCCCTTTTCGATTCGAAGTTTCAGTGCAAACATATCGCCGACGAACTTGCGTGGCCTCGTTTCAGCTCCCCGCGGTAAATCGCGTTTTTAGGATCGACCGCTGATTTTGCATTGACAATGCACGTAAACCGAGTTGTATTGAACACCGTGTTGTACGAAGCTTTTTAGAAGCCTTTTAGAAACTTCCATAGACATTACATTGTGCTGTCATTACGATTCGGTGAAAATATTCATTCGAAATTTTGTCCTTGATTAAAACCATTAATGAAGAGTGAATTATCGCGTTTTCCCACACCATCCTAATCTACATTCAAAGCCAATCCATTTTTATGTGCTTTGCGCGCAGAGAAGTGCGTATTAAGTGTTCAGTGCGCGAATTATACGCGGTCGGTTTCAATAAGGGTGGTCGATATGTAGTAGGGCTACCATATGTGTTGACATGAGAATGATTTTACATTGCTAACGTTACATGTATTAATAATATGCTAACACGTCGTTGGGTTATCTACATGTATGGTTGAGGGGTCTAGATATCGCGCACGTAAATTTGAAATGCTCTTATAATAGAAGTTATTCTATAATCGTACCTGAATTTCTCAATGAATATCACGAAAAAGCAGAAAAATCACCTCCCAGAATCTCCTAATGATACGATGACGGAGTAGTGCGCTGTCGCCGTTTGTATGTCGGACTTTCTTTTATGCGTTCAATTTCTCGGGGTATGTAAAGATCGCGCAGCTGCCCTCTGTAGTTTCATGCGTGAAAGTGTCTGCCCCTCTGCGGCTGTAACGTGCTCCGGCTTTCGTAGAATATTTTTTCACTTGATATTAAATTTGTCCCTGTTATAAGCAACAGCAGTTTTACCTAACTTGTGTATATTATTGTTATTATTATTATTATATGTGTTATTATTATTATCATTATTATTATTATTATTGTTATTATTATTATCATCATTATTACTATTATCACCACCACCATCATCGATCATCATAATCATCATCATCATTATCATTTTCATTATTATTATTATCACTTCCACCACCATCATCATTTTATCATTCTTATTATCATTATTTCTATCATTGATATTTTCATAATCGTTAATGATTTTCATTTATAAAGTTTTCTTACAATATTTCTAATCACTTTAACCAATAATATACACGTAATATAAAATGGAAAAAAGTAAAATATGAACATATACTTTGTGTGTGTGTGTGTGTGTGTGTGTTTGTGTGTGTGCTTACCCATTCGTCACCCTCTCATTTTCGTCACCCATTTGTCACACTCTCATCTAATTTGTTTTCTTCATATTATGGCCCTCCCCTGTCACAAATATATCACAAGTTAGCGCAAGAAATCACAAGCAAATTCAAATTGTAATCACACTTCAACTTCGATAGACTGAAATATTTATTCCTTTGTAATATTATAATCGTTGTGTTAAAATTTGACTTAAAACAACATTTATTAAAAGTATTTCAGCGTAGCTGGCACCATACATTGTTCTTGTGTATGATGACGTCACGTGGTAAACGATCGATCGAACAAATTACGAATTCTATCGACTACGAACGAGACAAGCGAGACGACACGTCTAGGCAACAACATCCTTAGAACAGATTTTAAGGTAAGGTAGGTTTGTACAAGGTAAAAAATTGGAAATTTAGTAGAAAATTCGTTGGAAATCAAAATTTCTTACCTGCTTCCTTCTCATGTTGAGCGGTAAGTCAGGTATGTTTATTCCATGGGCGTATCGGCAAATTTTGCGCTTAGTCCTACGCGTAATATCGCTTGCTATACGCAGTTACGCTATGCGCGATCATTAGGTCCCTGCGCGAGACCTAGTACCCTTACTATACACTACAGCATGTAACTCCTAACTGCGACCAGCAGCCCCATACGCATAGCATAATGGGGCTGCGGACTGTAGCATTCAGGATCGTGACTATAGGTAGACTTCTATGTGTAGTATCGGGGACAAATATCAACTTAAAATCGAAAAATTTATTCAATTTGAAGACTTACCAGTGAAGTTGGCTTGAAGTATTGACAACAACGTTCGTGCAACGTTTGGTTCTATCAATAGTCCCTTTCTGTTCGAATTGATGACTTAATGTGACTCGGTCGAGAGAAACCTGGGAGAGCTACACTGAATTGACGGCCAGCGCATGTGCACAAATTTCAAATCCATTGACTTGATAAGATGTCCGTGTGCGCATGCGCTGGCCGTCAATTCAGTGTAGCTCTCCCAGGTTTCTCTCAACCGAGTCACATTAATATTATAATTCGAACACAGAAAGGGACTATTGGCAGAACCAAACATTGCACGAACCCTGTTTTCAATACTTCAACTTCACTGGTAAGTCTTCAAATTGAAGAAATTTTTCGATTCTAAGTTGATATTTGTCCGCGATACTACTACCCAGTCATGATCCTGAATGCTACAGTCCGCAGCCCCATTACGCTATGCGTATGGGGCTGGTCGCAGTAATCTAACGCCATGCCATGGTGTGCGGACACGGTTAGTCTATTGTTACTCTAAATGAGTAAATCTCACATTTAGTCAGAATGGGCAAACCTAACTCTAACTGCGACCAGCCCCAACGCGTAGCGTAATGGGGCTGCGCACTGTTAACGTTAGCAGTGTAGCATTGAGGATCATGACAGGGGTAGTATCGCGGATAAATATCAACTTAAATTCGAAAAATTTCTTCAATTTGAAGACTTAGGACCCTACAGGCATCCACGACAGGTGAAGTTGAAGTGTTGGCAACATGCAGGTACAGCTGTACTATTAAACGTACAATGTTTGGTTCTGCCAATAGATTCTAACAGTTAGCCCCTTTCTGTTTGAATTGATGACTTAATGTGCCTCGGTCGAGAGGAACCTGGGAGAGCTACACTGAATTGACGTCCGGAGCTGGTGTGTTGCCGTGCGACATGCAATTCTATCATATCCATTGTATACATATGAGATCAGAATTAATCAAGGCCAGTATGTTAATTACCGATGTCAGGTGGGATGGGAGTAGCTGTGTGATGCCCATGTCCCCTTGATTTTATTCTTTCTTTATTACTGTTGTCCTCCTCTTTCCCTCTTTTCTGTATCGTGCTTATACTACAGG
>NW_027307686.1:0-135460 GCF_964275005.1 Diadema setosum | reverse complement strand
CACAGCATTTATGCAGACGATATAACATGTTTTTGTGGCGATTTAGAGTCTGTGAAAATGATATTAGAATTCTCTGAAGAATTTTGAAGAATATCAGGCCTTCATGAGATTCAAAGAAACACGGATGCCATGTGGACCGGGAGAAAGAGACTAGAAGGGGACAACATAAGTGAAATGCAATAGACAGATAATGGATTAAAAATTCTAGGCATTTATTTTTCATAAGATGAGAAAGAACCAAGGCGCAGGAATTCTGATAATAGATTGGAAGATATAAAGTGTACATTTTCAAGATGGAAAAATCAGGGCCTAACTTTAATAGGAAAGATTCAGTTATCGAAAACATTTATGTCGATAATTATGTACTTAGTTTCCAACATTGAAATGCCGGATGACTTTGTTAAGAAAGTGGAAGGGATGATGTTTGAGTTTTTGTGGAACGGTCCAGATAAACTATCACGAGCCACAATGTATGCGGATTATCCACATGGTGGACTTAAATTTCCTAATAAAGAGGTATGATAAAAACACAAAGGGTGAAAATTTGTCCTGTATAAACAAAAGAATTTTGAGCAAAAATGATGAGGAGTATTAGGGGTAAATGAAATTGATTGGATTTTCTTGATAAAACTAACATTCCTACAAGATATAGTATGAAATACTTTAGGCAACACATTTTTCCTAACATTGTACATAAATTGCCGTAATTGATATAGTTATAGATCTTTATCGTCTAAGATTTTACTATTCAAAAACAATTCTTCAGTTTGATCAATTATGGTTGTAAGTGATAAATAATGCTGTTTATGTTAAACAAAGTAGAATTTCTTTTTAAAAACTGACTGTTTCTCCCAAGCGAATTGTTTGAGGCATGATTTCCTAACATACATCACCACTTCACTTTTGTGAGTTATTTTCTTCTGCGCATGTAGTTTTAGATTTCTCGAATCTCCGTCTTGTTCTTCTCCCGGCTTGCTGGTAGCGACGATGATGGGATCAAAGCAGTGACGCATGCTAAAAATGTCTTTGTGACGCTTTTGAGATGTACAGGTGCATGAATTATTTTACAATACGATGAATGTCCATGACGAGAACACTTCGTCTAAACTGAACTCACCGTTTTGAATGTTTACACAAGAGAAGCTGCTATCTTAATCCTATACTGTCATACCCAGCATTGCCAACGGTTAGCTCTCTCATGACAGAGACCCCCCCCCCCTTTTTGTTTTTATCTCAGTCTGGCAAGTGTAAAATGACTGCATACATGGGTGCACGCACACATCAGTGTGCTTTGCCGCACATTGCTGTTGCTATGTTGTCATGAGTATTCTCTCTGCCATTTCTACATGCCGGGGAGGTTGGAAGAGACTTCCCCATTTCCCAGAATATGATATCTTTATACAATTCAGGTTTTAGACCTTGCAATCCCCTAAAACAGTGTTGAATCAATCCCTAGACTAGAGTGGTAAAGAATTGTGAAGTATTCTTGCAGAGAAAAAAAAAATTCCTGCACAAATAAAGATTGCACTTTCTTGAATACGTAATAAAAAAAAAATTGTGCAGCTTGTGTTTGGTAGAAAATTAACACAATATTACGATGCCCACATCGCAATCATGCAACAAGAAATAATTTGGTCATACAGTAACACTGCAGCAATGCATATCCACTGCCGCAAATGTATAAGTGTCTTTGATGTAGACTACACATCTACAAACTGGTGCTGAAATAATCCTCAAACCCGAGTTGGAGGAGGAGTTGCACGTCTAAAATCTTTCCCAACTCGGGTTTGGGGATTATTTCGACACCGTTTTCTAGATAAGGGTAGTCTGAATTCCAGACCCTTTGCCAATTAGATCAATTTTGCCACTCGTGTATGGATTCAAAAGAGTACTTTCTTCTGTTATAGGTCAATGTTTGTACAAGGGATTAACTGTGCAGATAAGAAGTTTGGCTGGTGAGACAAAACGGTGTCGAAAACTCTAGCAAAGCATTGTTTTACTCGGGTTCCCTTAGACGGACTGCATTCCTAATGCTTGAGGCCCGTGGTTTCAGAACTCGTTCTTAATCTACACCTCTTCTGTTTCCGTATATTATAAAGCGCACAAACACCCAAAGTAATAGGGGCTTTTGAACTGTGGTAATTATTACATTACGATTACTTCTGTTCTTATCGATAAATCCTTTGTCCAGGACCGCTATTGATCAGATAAATTACACTCTTGTAAAATACATTTTACTAGCATAACACCGGCGTAGCAAAAGGATTGGGGGGGGGGGGGGGGGGCGATGGGAGCGGTCGCCCCCCTAAGATTTGGACCGGGGATTTGGAAGGCTAAAAAAGAAAATGAAATGCGTGTATACTACACTCAGCAAAAAAAAAAGAAAGTAAATACTTTTTCAAGTTTATAGTTTTCATAGAAGATTTTAATGAAGATCAATGTATTATATACCGTATTAAAAGTAATTTCATTGGCTATCACCTTAGTGGGTCAATATAAAGAGAAACCTTACGCATGAGTGAACAAGTTTGTTTTTGTCCTCCAAGTCACAAAGCAAAAATTGCAAAAATTGTCTTTCATTTGCAAATGCCCTTTAAGATAACAATGATAACAAAAGACCAATTTAACACAATGAAAGACATGAATGAAACAGCAAAAATAGGTTTTCGTTCTCTTTATCTCTTTGTAGCCTCAAACAATATTAAAGTGGGCAACTTAAGGGAGAAAATAAGAATTTTCTGTCAACTCAAACTTCAAACTCCTCCTGTATGGTACCCTGACTTTTTGTTTATTATCATTATGTCTTCGTTCTTTGTCACAAAGATTTGATTACCTGTCATGTGCAAAATCAGCCATGAATTATTATGAATCATGTGTTTATTTCTGAAAGTGATCAGAGTTGATTATATTGTGCCATACAGAAACAATAAAATGAAAATGAAATGAAATGAAAATGAAATGACATAGAGTGTAAGGGCAAAAAGATGATTAAATGAACAAATATCTTTATTTCACTCATTCAATTTTGTAATTTAATGGGGGGGGGGATAATTTGTCAGGCTGCGCTGAATGAAAGTATTGTTTGTCATTGGGAGTGATTATTTCAGGGATCTTTAGATTATCACATTGATATTTCATGTTTATAATATGTGGGTCAGTAATTTTTGAAGTCTCGCAGTAGGCCTGAAGTGTAAAGAAATAATTATATTCTCAGTGAGCCCTGGCTGTGGACGGCTTATTTAAGATATAGTTCTATTATAGCTGCTGTTCACATTTTGTATATTTAGTAGTGCCTGACATTATTGTTCTGATTGAAATGTTTACCGGTGATGTATATTGGTAGTTTCTGACTGTGTACTCACTTTTTAAAATTTTTGAATTGTTGGGGGTGGGGGGGGGGGGGGAGGGTGAAATTTTTGTTTCATCTGCATATAGTGCTCCAGGGAACAGAATTATGGGCCAAGGACTAATTTCACATTTCTCTCTCCCTCTCTCTCTCTCCTCTTTGTCGCTGTCTGTCTGTCTGTCTGTCTGTCTGTCTGTCTCTCTTTCAACAGTGGGTTATGGAGCCAAGTGTTTTGGGTAAATGTTGCAAGTAACAATTTTTAATGCTGAAATAGTATTTTCTTTATATATGTTGGTACTTGGAGGTGATTTGATGTATTTATTTAACCCTAGGGAGACCTCGGGAGTTTATTTATTTATTTATTTTTTTATATTGCTGGTTGTTATGACAATTCTAAACTCATACCTAAGTTAGTTATTTGTGTGTGTGTTGGTGCGTTATCAAGAATTTTCTCACACAAGTTTTGTCATTAGTATTATATCATTTCGTAAATTTAAAATTTGGGGGTCTGGGAAGGGTTAAAGGAGCTTTAGTTATACTAGTCTGGTTTCCAGACCCTTTGCCAACTTGACTCCGCGGCAACGAAGTCGCCGCCTTTCCCGAAGGCAAACCACCTTAAACTATACCAGTTTTAGACGTTTAGGGCGTCAATATCCTGAATAGAGAAATAATACGAGCAGAGGGTCTGGAAGCTAGCCGAGGGTTACACAGGGTTACGAAGAACTGATATACAATGTGTATTGTATTATGTATAATTGCGTTATAGATTTGTAGGGTATTGTTTGTATTCATTGTGCCTGTCATAAACATGTGTATTTAAATTGTGATGCGAGATGTGTTTGTACTGTCATGATTATTTTGGTACAATAAAACAATGGAAACCAAATTTCTATGTCTGACATAGACCAATAAAGATGAATGAATGAATATTTCATCAAAATAATATGCGTATACGACATATCTCAATTTCAACTTAAAAAAAAAAAGCAAAAGCTCCCTCGTACAGGAAGTTTGGGAATAGCACTCTCCCACGCTTTTTCCCTGCTCGCCCCCTTCCCCACCCCTTCCCCATGCATACAAGTAGAGAACAGCTATACACTCTGCCACAAAATGTGTGCACCAAAACGTTTAACTGCAGGCAGAAAATACGGAATCTCACACGTGGAGGAGGGGGAGTAGGGCTTATCCCCTCTGATCCTGTTTGTCTCCTTCCACTGACATGCTAATACTTCTGTAATTGACAAATTTCACAAATATTCCAACACATGTCTGCGCCAGATTGTTGAATTTCAGTTCTAAACATGAAAAAAAAAAAAAAAAAAAAAAAAACTCCCTCGAATATGGGAGAGGTATCTTGCTACCCTCCCACTGCTTGGTCCCCTCTATAGACTTAGCACACTTTGGGGAATTACAATTTCCGAATTTCCAACAACAACAAAAAAGTGTGCTTCCGATCGCTTATTTCAATTCAAAAAACGAAAAAGCTCCGTCGAGTGAGAGGGGGCATCCCCCTCCCCCCACACCTAATCCTCTAACTCACTACACTATGTACATACACACGAAATGATGCACACGCGGAATAAGAGCAAAATTCTGTGATTTAGCTATGAACACTTCCCTGAATAAACCATATTTATTTCCTTTTTTGTGGGGGGGGGGGGTACAAAAATTCTGAATATCGCACAAAAAGTTTGCACCTCATCGCTGAATTTCAGTCTGTAAATGCAAAATCACCTTCGTGTGGAAGTACAAATACCCCTTATTTACACCCTCGTGTACATCCTTTTTCTGTTTGGTTGCGTAACAAACCGCGTTCAATAAATAAGGCGAAATTTCATTTGTTCGCAACCACAGAAAACTGTTTACCTTGCGCGAGCTTTCGCCTACTGTCTGTAGGCTTCTTCAGACTGGCGTTGACTCGCCGTATCTATATGGGGTGTCGGCAGTCTTCCAGTCCGACAGAATGGGAATGTACGATGAAGATAATTTGCATTGCCCCACGTTACGATTCATCATGTGTCCACGTCCCCGTTGGATGTAGATAACCTCTCTTATTCATCGTGTGAAATTTTTAGCTGTCTTTGGACACAATCTTGCTCTTTTTTCCAATCAATGGTGTGGTTTTTCTGCGCTTTTTTCTCTTGGATTGCAAGACTGCCGACACCCCATCTACGGCGAGTCATCGCCAGTCTGCAGAAGCCAACAGACAGAAGGAGAAAGCTCATGCAAGGTAAATAGTTTGGTTGGGTTGTGAACAAATGAAATTTCGCCTTACTTAGAGGAATACCAATCAGATGAACTTCTTCCAAGACAGCGTCACAGAGACTCCAACCCAAAGCACCTTCTGATCTGGAGATTCTCCCGCCTGAAACTCCTAGCAAACGGGAGACTCCAAGTTAATGTGTGCGAAGTGCAAAATTCCTAGGGTTATAGATGCTCTCTGGTGCTATCTGAGGCTTATTTTTGCAACATACGATAGCAATAAGTATGAAATCCTTTCCATCGGGAGACATTGAGCCAGAGCGAGAGAAATTAAATCTCAAACGGGAGAACGGGAGATTTTGCAAAAATGGGTTTTCGGCGGGAGATCTCCCGTCGAAAACGGGAGAGTTGGAGTCTCTGGCGTCAAGTTTATTTACATGATACCATTTTATTGACAAATTGTTCAATAATAATCTACATCAAAATATACTGCTACCTTAAACAAGTGGGACTGTTTCAAGTCGATAAAACACGCAAAAACATGCATCGAATTGCACCATTAGCATCAAAATGCAAAAAGTTCTTACCGTGGGATGGGGTCTGGACACCTCCTCCCACACCCTGCCCCCCACACACCCCCTCGCTCGCTCCGCTGGCTAGGGCTCTGATCGACAAATTTCCACATATTCCAACAGAAGTGTGCGCCAGATTGTTCAATTACAGTTCTATGTAAAAAAAAAAAAAAAAAAAAAAAAAAAAAAAAAAAAAAAAACACCCTCGAATATTGGAGAGGTATCTTGCCAAAAACACCCTCCCATTGGGTGGTCCCCTCTGTACACTTTGGGGGATGACAATTTCCGACTTTCCCACAAAAGTGTGCTTCAGATCGCTTAATTCATTCTAAAAACGTAAAAGCTCCACACACTCCCCTTCTACCTCTTTAGACTTTGTACATACACACGGGATTGTGCACACGCGGAATAATAGCTAAATTCCGTGATTTAGCTATTAACACTTCCCTGAATGAAACCTATTCATTTCAATTATTTTTTATTATTCTTGGTATTGCACCAAAAGTTTGCACCAGATCGCTGGATTTCAGGTCTGAAAATGCAAAATCACCTTCGTGTGGAAGGAGAAATACCCCTTATCTAGACCCTCGTGTGCATGCTTTTTCTGTTTCATGGCCTCCAGACAGCGTTCATGATATTCATTGTAAGAATTAAAGGGGCATAGTCCCGGTAGTATAGAGGGCGCCGTTGATGATACTGCCGATCACCGTTAGCATTGATACGAAGGTTACCGAAGTTGAGCTGTCATCAAGAGTAAAGTGCGTAGGTGTTGCTAAGTAACGTTGCCTTTGTTGTCTTCTTTGCGCATCGCGCAGTCTGTAGTAATTCCAGGGTGCGTGCATATGTGCTTGTTATTATGACATCACAAAAGAAGTTTGCTATTCAGCTGTCATCCCCCTCAGCCGAATCATGAGCCGAACTGTGATCCGACCACTGACTACAGTGAATCGGACTTCTTCGGACTCGGGAAAGTGGGCCAAAGCGTAAGCGCTAAAGAAGAGTCAATAGCGTAGGTCTCTATAGGAAACTTGCGCCGTGCTCCCGCGTACGCATTTGACTAAAACTCCGGGACGCGTTTTTTTTTTTTTTTTTTTTTTTCTTAAGACGGCACAGATTGGGGCATGGCGCGTGTTAAACCTATGGGAAAAACGTTGGGTTAGGGTCTATGGTTAGGGTTAGGGTTAGGGTTAGGGTTGGGGTTAGGGTTAGGGTTTGATGGTTAGGGTTAGGATTAGGATTAGGGTTAGGTTTAGGGATAGGGGGTCGTATTCTGAAAATCTTCCTAAGTTTCTTTCTAAGTTTCTTCCTAAGTCAGAAACTTAGGTTTCTTCCTAAGTCAGAAACTTAGGAAGTGCCTGGGAAAGACAAAATTGGTATTCTGAAATTTCTTCCTAGGCACTTCTTGATGCAAATTATGCCATCCTTATCCCCGCCCACGTCCTTTCCTAAGCCAATACTAGTATGAAATGCCGTATCATAAGGAACTAACCAATGACAATCGCATATTACTATGACGTAGGGTCAAATACATGAGTGCGCGGCATGTCCCCTTTCTCACGCTCATTTCGCGCATCAAAGTACATGTGCGCGCAATGACTGACAAGCGCGCCTATCACGATGCTTGCAGTTTGCTATACTTAAAGGGACTGGGGAGGAGTGTTGGAACCCAAAATGCAAAAGTACTATTTCATGAAGTGAAACAGGCAAAAACAAGGGCCAATGCCTATGAAAGGACTAAGCAATGAAAAAGAATCGATGAAAAATATGGCATTATGAAGATATCTATGATTTTGTGAAGAGCGTTACATGTAACGCTTGTCAAAATCACAGGGGGTCGGCTTAGAGGCTCTCCGTTCAAGTGTTGTTTTTGCCTCCCTCTTTTGTCCGATTTTGGCACAGCGTTGATTTATTGCCTTCTCCTCGGCGAAAAGCAAGCCCAAGATACATCGCCGCGATCGCGAGGCGAAACCCGGGTGCCTGTTCACTGGCTAGCGAGCCTTATAGGTGCATTTCCCGGTATCCGCCCGGCAGCTAGCTAGCACGGGTCCGCTCGAACTCTGCTGGCTGCGTATAGGCCTACCGTACCACTCCATCCATACAACAATGGAGCCGCAGGAGGAGAGCGAGAGATCTGTCTCCAAGAAGAGGAAGACCATGAAAACCAGTGACAGAGTATGGAGATGGTGACAGAAAAATAAAATGAAGTAAATCCCAATTCCCCTCAAGACACTAAGGGGCTGAACGACAGAGATGTCATTTCACTTCTGCTGGATCGGTAATAAATTTGTGAAACTCGGAAGACTTCATTCAGTTCAGTGTGAGTAACAGTTAACTTCAGTCAGGACCTACAATGTTAGTGTAACATTGCTGATAGAGATGTCACTTAGAGGATCTACACACACTATCCTATATTGTTATGAGTAGGCCTAGATTAGTAGTTTTGTTAGGTGTCCTATGCCACACCCTTACATGTTTCTATTACGGTAAACTAAAAGATATATCACAAGTTGCCTGAGATTTTACTCACATGTGAAGAAAGGCTACATGCAGATTCACAAAGCCAAAGGTGTACCGGTATTCAGAATACGATTGAGGTAGTATGGTAGGTATCCTAAGACCAATGTTCTACCACTCCTAGTCTGAGACCCTTTTTCTCTGCCAATATATTAGATAACTGGAATTTTTTTTTTTTTTTTTTTTTTTTTTTTTGCGTAATGACATATCCCAAATTTGGCTCAACAGTTCTCCTTTTTGAAATGTGCTTCTGGCAATTGCACAAAATCGCTGTTCACATTAAGAAATGGCACGCTAAAGTGTTTTGCATGTAAATACGCGAATTCCTATTTTACCATATTCTGGATTATGTTGCCCTATTCTACCTTCATGTCAAATTATGGGTCTCAAAATGTCGAAATAAGAAAGTTACGACACTCATCAGAACTGCCGTTTGTTACAAATTGGCGATAGGCGAGAAATCCAATTTTACGAAACGACACTGAATGAGTGAAAGTGTCAGCGAAGAGCTGCGTAGAGTGATCATCTGGTCACTCTTGGTTTTTACAAATAGTTTGTGGAGAGTCAACCGTGAATATGTTGTCACGGCAGCTATGATCGCGGACCAAAAACGTGAATTCACATATGTTTGGTAAGGTACCTAATTATTGTCTCCGGTACACATGGCATTGCAAAAATGTTGATTGAAGTGTATCTATTGTGCGTATACATAAGTGGCTAATGGCGTATATGCATTGCAGCGCAGTTCACTCAGTCCCTAGTGTAGTGGTTAATGGTGTATGCTTTGTAACACAGTAGGCGCTAGTTGTTGAGAAAGGTCTGTCAGATATTATTGTGGCAAATGTGGGTATCTTTTGTAGGGCAACAGCCAGCATCACATTCAAGGACCATCCTGACTAGGCAGCTCAGTGATGAAGCCAGTGACATCCCCTCTCGTCAGTTGAGACCAGCCCTCCCAGCTACCGAGCTTGATGTCAGAAGCCAGTGAAATTCCCTCTCGTCAGTTTCGACCAGCTACCCAGCTCGGTGAAGCCAGTGACATCCCCTTTCATCAGTTGAAACCAGCCCTCCTAGCTAACCAGCTTGATGAAGCCAGTGACATTCCCTCTCGTCAGTTTCGACCAGCTATACCCAGCTTGGTGAAGCCAGTGATGTCCCCTCTCATCAGTCGAGACCAGCCCTCCCAGCTACCCAGCTTGATGAAGCCAGTGACATCCCCTCTTGCCCATTGAAACCAGCCCTTGCACTGGTACAAAAGGTTTGTACAAACTGTCTTTAATTACCTGGTACATTTTGTTTTAATACATCTAGATCCAACAACTGTTTTGAACCGGCAAATGAAAATCAATGTTGATATTTATTTTCCTTTTTGCTATTTAACTTCTACAGTAGACAGTCTATTTCTAACATATTTCATGGAGTTTTCTCTGTTGCATTATATGTGAGCACTACAAGATATAGCTACCTGGTAGACTCTACACTGAAATAAAAGGGATAGCAAGGTCTGTGACTAAATTTACAGAGTGGTGAAGAACTAATGCGACTATCCTAATTGTAAGTCAGTGTTAATGCCTTTCATTGTGTCTCGTATACAGATGAACTCCTGTCCAGATGCCCCTGTGAAATGGAAAAGGTCAAGTTCGTGAATGCCGTTGCCTTCTCCAATTAGTTGAGGAGGAAAATGCTACTCTGAGGAAAGGACTTCGGTCAGATTGAAGTGGATCAAAACCTGGTGAGAGTGCTGACAGATATTGATTTTATCAGAGCCTATGCAGATGTTAGAAGATAACAGGTTAGATGATGAAGACGTCCCTTTGGCATGCATATTTGGGAATTTTTATGTAAATATCATAAATAAAGTGGGCTACTAAGTATTTTCATTGGACTTTCAGCATCTAACATAATTACTTTCATCAGTACTAAACTTGTCATTGCTTGAATGTTAGTCAGTAAAGAGAATATTTACTATGTGTAATACTGAATACTTAATTGAGTCTATATGAGTAGTAAAATAATTTTTATTGTAAATGTGTAGTAGTTTCTATATTACCAACATTCAGTCATTAGATGAGAGATCAATAGAATGTGCTTGTTGGCCTCTATTGCAGTGGAACAGCTAGCATCACATCCAAGTGCCATCCCAGATATCCAGGTTGTTGAAGCCAGTGACACCCCCTCTCGCCAAATAAGACTGCCTCTTCTAGGCTACGCAGCTCAGCAAGACCTGTGACATCCATCTCGCCAGTGGAGACCAGCCCTCTCTGCCACCAAACTCAGTGAAACCAGTGACATCCCCTCTCATCAATCAGAACCAGCCCTCCCAGCTACTTAGCTCCATGAAGCCAGTGACATCCCCTCTCATGTTCTTCTTTGTGGCTGGCAAATGTTTGAAAACTGAACTTGGATGACGTCAATATCATAATTATGTTGAGTGCATCCAAGTGATGGCAATGATAATAGCTCTGACACCAGCTCTTCCTGTAGGCCTACTGTCAATTTATGCCTTCATTGTGTATAATAGCAAAAGACATGTTAGTAATGAAAAAGCTGCACCTTTGTACCAGGATTGTTGGGGATTCTGATAAATGCACATTAAACATGAATAACATCAATTCCAATCATAGACCTACATTCATGTGATGGCAATACTAACTGATATGACACTACATTCATATTTCTGAACTCTCTATTTCTGTCTTTTCTGTGAGGTAACAACAAACATGTTAGTACTCAAATGTGTGAATCAGAATGAAACATTGAATTGATTGCATAGAAAATTTGTTCTTGCCCCATGTGGCAAGTAGGGAATATAAATCCTGTAAACTCCTAAACTGCAATATCCAGGCACAAAGTGTTTTGTCCTTTTAATTTTTTCATTTGGTCTTTTTTCCCCCTGTGTTTCCCAGGTGTTTCAGTGGTGAAAAGCTACAATTACTCCGTTCCGATAAAATATTGCATCAGTGTTTTAAAGTGAACTTAAGCAGGGCTGTCATGCACAGCAGTGTACATCACTGAAAGGGCCTTTCACACATTTCATTATTGCTCTAATTGTTATTATTATTATCATTACTACTACTATTGTTGTTATTGCTAATGTTTTTATTACTATCATCATCTTCATAATGATTATTATCCTCATCATCATGTATGTGATCACTGATATCATGCCATGTGTTACATTCAAGTGGCACAGCAGGTCCTACACAGTAGCATTGTCCATCATCATTTTGGAAGACACTTTTTCAGCACATAATTTTGTGATAACTCTATCAAATCACATTATTATGAGGACAATATTTTTGTGGTAAATGGAGTTTGTGCCCTTGTAATACATGTATTCATTGCATCTACATGTATATTTTATAGCCAAAAAAAAGGTATGAATTTTGATAAACAAATGTGTTGGAAGTACTTCAAACAAGATGTTCAGTTTTCATTCACATAGATATAAAAATACATTGTAATATACATTTTGGTAGGTCCCTACATGATGTTCTACTGATATAATTGTATATGCTAAAACCCTAAACTGAATGTGTTTTGACAATGCAATATGTAGAAGGTCTCCACACTGAAATAGTATAGTGTTCTTTGTACTTGAAGTCATTAAACCATGTGACATGGATTCTTGGACCTTCACTTAATTTTTTTCCCCTGCAAATGTGCAAGTTATTTGAAAGTGGTTGCATTTGTTAGGTTTTTGTAATTTACATGTTATATTATTGTTATCATAATTGTTCAATATGATAGGAGTATAATGTGTAGATGCCAAAATTGACTAATGACAGAATGCTGAGCAGTGTTTTTTTTTCTTTGCAAATGACTACCTTACCTGTGTAAATTGGCAATCTTTGCTATACAACTATTTCTATTATGACATTTCATATTTAAAAGATATAGGCCTACATGCAAGTCGTCAGCACAGATTTGTTATCTCTACGTTGTATATCACATCACATTACTGTGAGAGCAGTTTCTACATGTAGCACATTTGCAATTAGAACCTGTGCTCATGATGCAACACCAAATGCAAATATTCATGCAAAGATAAAAGAAAATGTAAGGTCAGTGTACCCTGGTACACACAACTTCTAATGTAGGTCCCATGTACACGGTATGCAATTTATATGTACACATGAAATTTGTATATGTATGCATGGTAGTATAACGTACAGTGTAAGTGTAGGGATTTACTTTGAACCATTTATTATAAGTGTATCCCTCCTGTTATAACAGGTACCACCCCTCTACACATAAATACGTCAACCCACACATACAGTAGTATTCACATTTACATTCATCCACGCATCCCACCTATCACAGACACACCACATATCACATGACATTTTCCACTCTTTCACTTCTCACCCATTGTTCCCTGTAATACTGAAATCATGCCTAAATCACCCACGCCTACACACAATTTACATATTATGAATATTTAGTTTTAACCTTTGTTTCCTTATTTGCATGTTTTGTTATGTTGATTTTGTGTATGAATATTTGTTACAACCCACATTTACATGTAAACCCATGCCAAATTATGTGTAGAATAAACTGGCTACAAGTTAGTTAGCCAGGGGACTCCTTCCAAGTAACACATGTGTGCTGCCCTAGTTTGCTTTAAGTGTGACGAGTGCTAGAGAGCTAAGCGAACCCGAGCCCTACATAAGAAATGTGTTGGATTTTTATTCACTGAAATATCAGAACAAGATATTTATACCTGTGTAGGTCTAATTGTTAAGCATCAATTTACCACTGAGAAAAAAAAAATGTGTTCTGATGATAAAAACCTAATCAGGGTTCTAGATAAAACTGAGTGAATGTTGCTGGCCTATGTGGAAATAATTGACTTGAACAGATTATTTCTTGTGTCTTTTCGCCTTGTAGGTGAACAAGGGAAATTGCATCATGCGTGGTTGCATTGCATGATGAATAAGAAAATATGTAAGGTAGCCTCAGAAATTGTTGGATTAGTTATTAGACTATTACAGGTGTCACATTATTCAGTCTAGAAGACTGAAAATGATCTGATTCCCAACATTTTTGTGTGTATCTGTGAAATAATTCCAATTAGCCCTATTCATACAGAAAAAAGGTAGGCCTAAGCCATACCAATGACCAATTTTCTAACGTATTCAGTGCATGTGTCAGTTGTGAAGAAAATCATCCACAATAAATGTTACAACTAAGTCACATTTGAAATTACGAATACATGACAAGTTGTTCCGGTAATAAAAATGAACTATTGGTTAGATCCAATGCAAGTTTAGATATAACATGGTACCTGGTACTTCTCTAGCCTACTTGTGTTTCAAATCTTTGAAGAACTAAAAAAAAAAAAAAAAAATGGGTTTGCCATGAAGATTGCATTTCTTGACAATGTGCATGAAAAGTTTAAGATATGTATTGAATTACATGTACATGTAATAACACAACCCGTTTGTGTTTCGTGTAATTGTAATCAATTATTGAGATTTCGTTGATTTTTTTTTTTTCTACGTAGCCCGACCAGGTCACCAGACGCCGTGCGAAGCACGGCAGCTAACTGCGTACTGGGCAGTGTCCTTACCCGGAAAAGTTTCTACGTACAGCTACAGGCACAGCCCAGTCGCTGTATAAATAGCCCGGCGTCTGGTCGGGCTACGTAGTACCGCGTTCACCTATCCCGCTTTCGGTACTCGTACTTCTCAATGAAGAATCTTGTAATGGAGTTTGATGGCTTTTAGGATACGTAGCCTACCGAGTCTTCCGACGATAGAACTATCTCTCATAGTATCTTGGAAGAAGGACATGTGAATCAGAATCGGAGGATCTAGGAGTCCTTTAATTTTAGGTTAGCGCTCTCATCAAATGAAAACATAACGCGAACTCATACACTCGTACACATGCAAGATCGTAAACAGCTAAAGCTAGCTCTCGAGCTTAGAAGCACTGCACACTGTGTATGATGCGAGTTAGTTATGGCAAGTGAAGTGCGGCCAGCGCTCGCCGCCGCGCCCATAGGCACAGCCAGCCGTCAGAGCTAGCTTGCTCTAACTAACGTGCTCTAACTACTAGTACAGCTGTAGTTCCGCAGCTCACTCGACATGTTGGCTTGATTTCGCTGTAAGTTGGCTTGATGTCCGCAGTCAACAAACAGTATTCCGCAATTCAAATACGTATCGCCATCGTATCGAAGGATCTTTTTCCAGAAAAGTATGTTTTGTTTTTCGCTTTTTAAAACATTTGAGAAGACTTCGATTTCCAAGATATTTGACACATGTTAAGTTACATATCTACCTTTCATTTTATACCCAAAACACCTTCTCTTTCGCATGTTTTGCACAACCGAACACTCCTCCCCGGTCCCTTTAACAACATACTTAGGACAGGGGTGGGGCTTTCCTAAATATTTTCCTAGAATTCTTTCCTAAGTGCATTCTAGAATACCAACTTCTTCCTAAGTCAGAAATTTGCATATTCCCGCCCCTTCCTAAGTTTCTTCCTAAGTATACTTAGGAAGAAACTTAGGAAGATTTTCAGAATATCACTTAGGGAAAAATCCTGACTTAGGAAGAAATTTCTTTCTAGGAAGGATTTCAGAATACCACCCAGGGTCCCCAATAGATTTTTAGGGTCCCCAATCTGTGCCGTCTAAGAAAAACACTCCTCTGGGACCATGCACCTTTAATACAATGAGTGTATTCAAATGATACCATTTTATAGGCAAATTGTTCATTAGTAATCTACATCTCAAAATATAAGGCTCCCTCAAACAAATGGGACTTTTTCATGTAGATAAAAGACGTGAAAAAATGCATCAAATTGCACAATGCAAAAAGTTCTCACCGTGTAGGGGGACCCCTCCCCCCCCCCAAGATTAAATCTTGGCTACGCCGTTGAGCATAATAGGGCAGTGTAGGTGAAGCAGCCATGATTCAAATGTCGCCATTTTGTAGGCGATATCTTCAACACAAACATGGAGGTATAGGGACATCTACACAATACATTAGGTGAAAAAACTGATCAGAAATAATGGTGACTTATTGGGAGATTAAGATTGGTATATTCATGTCTTTTATGACCTCTGTAACAGTTGGCAGTTGCCCAAATCAATTAAAATTTAATTGTTTCTTCCTACTTCATTATAAACTCACGCTGCAAGCTGATGAAAATCCGACAGGCCGACAGACAAACATACGAAACGGAAAGCTCAACACCCGCCGGCTGTAGGTATACTGGCAGAGGTGATTAGAAACTTTCGCTGAGGGAATTAAAACAAGACTTTCGCCTTAATTTAGAGATAGCACGGACGGCTTACATTTCCCAACTTAACCATGGTAAAGTGGTCTGCTGACTCTTATAATCCCCTTATGCCATGACAACTGAATTTGTTCGTAACGTTCAGACACCCAAAAAAGGTGTCATATGTGTGTCTAGATTCTGGTGAAATATTTGCTTACAGTTTTCTGTTTATTTCATTTTGGTTTCGTCTTCAAATACATACGGATTATGCCATTCAAGATGTAAATATCTTGAGGGAAATTTGCAAAGCAAGAATTGATCAGGGAAGGTGAATTTAAAAGTATAGTAAAATAGAAAGTATCTTTCTGCAATTTCATGTGAACTACATGTATGTGCATGAGCGTTTTGTGACACGTGTTCGTGTGATTGAATGTGTGTGTGTGCGTGTGTTGCATCTGTCCTATTTAAATATGTTACTATTATACTTCTTAGTGGAAAAGTGAGCAAAGAAAATGGGATTCCATCGGGATTCGAACCCGAGACCTCCGGATTGCTAGACCGGTGCTCTACCGACTGAGCTATAGAAAGCCCTAGTGCAGTGTTCGTCCCAGAAACCCTTAATTCTCAATGCTCGGGTGGTCAGAAGCTATAGCAGTGTGTTTGTGTGTGACACACACGCACACACTTGAACCTGGCATAAACCCGAAGGATAATTCAACTTGGGGATAAATGCGAGGGATCACCGAAGTGATGCAGCTTTTTGAGTTTGTAACAAATAAAGACAGAATAAACTGACCAGAAAGAATATAAATTATTAGTGGAAAAGTGAGCAAAGAAAATGGGATTCCATCGGGATTCGAACCCGAGACCTCCGGATTGCTAGACCGGTGCTCTACCGACTGAGCTATAGAAAGCCCTAGTGCAGTGTTCGTCCCAGAAACCCTTAATTCTCAATGCTCGGGTGGTCAGAAGCTATAGCAGTGTGTTTGTGTGTGACACACACGCACACACTTGAACCTGGCATAAACCCGAAGGATAATTCAACTTGGGGATAAATGCGAGGGATCACCGAAGTGATGCAGCTTTTTGAGTTTGTAACAAATAAAGACAGAATAAACTGACCAGAAAGAATATAAATTATTAGTGGAAAAGTGAGCAAAGAAAATGGGATTCCATCGGGATTCGAACCCGAGACCTCCGGATTGCTAGACCGGTGCTCTACCGACTGAGCTATAGAAAGCCCTAGTGCAGTGTTCGTCCCAGAAACCCTTAATTCTCAATGCTCGGGTGGTCAGAAGCTATAGCAGTGTGTTTGTGTGTGACACACACGCACACACTTGAACCTGGCATAAACCCGAAGGATAATTCAACTTGGGGATAAATGCGAGGGATCACCGAAGTGATGCAGCTTTTTGAGTTTGTAACAAATAAAGACAGAATAAACTGACCAGAAAGAATATAAATTATTAGTGGAAAAGTGAGCAAAGAAAATGGGATTCCATCGGGATTCGAACCCGAGACCTCCGGATTGCTAGACCGGTGCTCTACCGACTGAGCTATAGAAAGCCCTAGTGCAGTGTTCGTCCCAGAAACCCTTAATTCTCAATGCTCGGGTGGTCAGAAGCTATAGCAGTGTGTTTGTGTGTGACACACACGCACACACTTGAACCTGGCATAAACCCGAAGGATAATTCAACTTGGGGATAAATGCGAGGGATCACCGAAGTGATGCAGCTTTTTGAGTTTGTAACAAATAAAGACAGAATAAACTGACCAGAAAGAATATAAATTATTAGTGGAAAAGTGAGCAAAGAAAATGGGATTCCATCGGGATTCGAACCCGAGACCTCCGGATTGCTAGACCGGTGCTCTACCGACTGAGCTATAGAAAGCCCTAGTGCAGTGTTCGTCCCAGAAACCCTTAATTCTCAATGCTCGGGTGGTCAGAAGCTATAGCAGTGTGTTTGTGTGTGACACACACGCACACACTTGAACCTGGCATAAACCCGAAGGATAATTCAACTTGGGGATAAATGCGAGGGATCACCGAAGTGATGCAGCTTTTTGAGTTTGTAACAAATAAAGACAGAATAAACTGACCAGAAAGAATATAAATTATTAGTGGAAAAGTGAGCAAAGAAAATGGGATTCCATCGGGATTCGAACCCGAGACCTCCGGATTGCTAGACCGGTGCTCTACCGACTGAGCTATAGAAAGCCCTAGTGCAGTGTTCGTCCCAGAAACCCTTAATTCTCAATGCTCGGGTGGTCAGAAGCTATAGCAGTGTGTTTGTGTGTGACACACACGCACACACTTGAACCTGGCATAAACCCGAAGGATAATTCAACTTGGGGATAAATGCGAGGGATCACCGAAGTGATGCAGCTTTTTGAGTTTGTAACAAATAAAGACAGAATAAACTGACCAGAAAGAATATAAATTATTAGTGGAAAAGTGAGCAAAGAAAATGGGATTCCATCGGGATTCGAACCCGAGACCTCCGGATTGCTAGACCGGTGCTCTACCGACTGAGCTATAGAAAGCCCTAGTGCAGTGTTCGTCCCAGAAACCCTTAATTCTCAATGCTCGGGTGGTCAGAAGCTATAGCAGTGTGTTTGTGTGTGACACACACGCACACACTTGAACCTGGCATAAACCCGAAGGATAATTCAACTTGGGGATAAATGCGAGGGATCACCGAAGTGATGCAGCTTTTTGAGTTTGTAACAAATAAAGACAGAATAAACTGACCAGAAAGAATATAAATTATTAGTGGAAAAGTGAGCAAAGAAAATCCCGATGGAATCCCATTTTCTTTGCTCACTTTTCCACTAATAATTTATATTCTTTCTGGTCAGTTTATTCTGTCTTTATTTGTTACAAACTCAAAAAGCTGCATCACTTCGGTGATCCCTCGCATTTATCCCCAAGTTGAATTATCCTTCGGGTTTATGCCAGGTTCAAGTGTGTGCGTGTGTGTCACACACAAACACACTGCTATAGCTTCTGACCACCCGAGCATTGAGAATTAAGGGTTTCTGGGACGAACACTGCACTAGGGCTTTCTATAGCTCAGTCGGTAGAGCACCGGTCTAGCAATCCGGAGGTCTCGGGTTCGAATCCCGATGGAATCCCATTTTCTTTGCTCACTTTTCCACTAATAATTTATATTCTTTCTGGTCAGTTTATTCTGTCTTTATTTGTTACAAACTCAAAAAGCTGCATCACTTCGGTGATCCCTCGCATTTATCCCCAAGTTGAATTATCCTTCGGGTTTATGCCAGGTTCAAGTGTGTGCGTGTGTGTCACACACAAACACACTGCTATAGCTTCTGACCACCCGAGCATTGAGAATTAAGGGTTTCTGGGACGAACACTGCACTAGGGCTTTCTATAGCTCAGTCGGTAGAGCACCGGTCTAGCAATCCGGAGGTCTCGGGTTCGAATCCCGATGGAATCCCATTTTCTTTGCTCACTTTTCCACTAATAATTTATATTCTTTCTGGTCAGTTTATTCTGTCTTTATTTGTTACAAACTCAAAAAGCTGCATCACTTCGGTGATCCCTCGCATTTATCCCCAAGTTGAATTATCCTTCGGGTTTATGCCAGGTTCAAGTGTGTGCGTGTGTGTCACACACAAACACACTGCTATAGCTTCTGACCACCCGAGCATTGAGAATTAAGGGTTTCTGGGACGAACACTGCACTAGGGCTTTCTATAGCTCAGTCGGTAGAGCACCGGTCTAGCAATCCGGAGGTCTCGGGTTCGAATCCCGATGGAATCCCATTTTCTTTGCTCACTTTTCCACTAATAATTTATATTCTTTCTGGTCAGTTTATTCTGTCTTTATTTGTTACAAACTCAAAAAGCTGCATCACTTCGGTGATCCCTCGCATTTATCCCCAAGTTGAATTATCCTTCGGGTTTATGCCAGGTTCAAGTGTGTGCGTGTGTGTCACACACAAACACACTGCTATAGCTTCTGACCACCCGAGCATTGAGAATTAAGGGTTTCTGGGACGAACACTGCACTAGGGCTTTCTATAGCTCAGTCGGTAGAGCACCGGTCTAGCAATCCGGAGGTCTCGGGTTCGAATCCCGATGGAATCCCATTTTCTTTGCTCACTTTTCCACTAATAATTTATATTCTTTCTGGTCAGTTTATTCTGTCTTTATTTGTTACAAACTCAAAAAGCTGCATCACTTCGGTGATCCCTCGCATTTATCCCCAAGTTGAATTATCCTTCGGGTTTATGCCAGGTTCAAGTGTGTGCGTGTGTGTCACACACAAACACACTGCTATAGCTTCTGACCACCCGAGCATTGAGAATTAAGGGTTTCTGGGACGAACACTGCACTAGGGCTTTCTATAGCTCAGTCGGTAGAGCACCGGTCTAGCAATCCGGAGGTCTCGGGTTCGAATCCCGATGGAATCCCATTTTCTTTGCTCACTTTTCCACTAATAATTTATATTCTTTCTGGTCAGTTTATTCTGTCTTTATTTGTTACAAACTCAAAAAGCTGCATCACTTCGGTGATCCCTCGCATTTATCCCCAAGTTGAATTATCCTTCGGGTTTATGCCAGGTTCAAGTGTGTGCGTGTGTGTCACACACAAACACACTGCTATAGCTTCTGACCACCCGAGCATTGAGAATTAAGGGTTTCTGGGACGAACACTGCACTAGGGCTTTCTATAGCTCAGTCGGTAGAGCACCGGTCTAGCAATCCGGAGGTCTCGGGTTCGAATCCCGATGGAATCCCATTTTCTTTGCTCACTTTTCCACTAATAATTTATATTCTTTCTGGTCAGTTTATTCTGTCTTTATTTGTTACAAACTCAAAAAGCTGCATCACTTCGGTGATCCCTCGCATTTATCCCCAAGTTGAATTATCCTTCGGGTTTATGCCAGGTTCAAGTGTGTGCGTGTGTGTCACACACAAACACACTGCTATAGCTTCTGACCACCCGAGCATTGAGAATTAAGGGTTTCTGGGACGAACACTGCACTAGGGCTTTCTATAGCTCAGTCGGTAGAGCACCGGTCTAGCAATCCGGAGGTCTCGGGTTCGAATCCCGATGGAATCCCATTTTCTTTGCTCACTTTTCCACTAATAATTTATATTCTTTCTGGTCAGTTTATTCTGTCTTTATTTGTTACAAACTCAAAAAGCTGCATCACTTCGGTGATCCCTCGCATTTATCCCCAAGTTGAATTATCCTTCGGGTTTATGCCAGGTTCAAGTGTGTGCGTGTGTGTCACACACAAACACACTGCTATAGCTTCTGACCACCCGAGCATTGAGAATTAAGGGTTTCTGGGACGAACACTGCACTAGGGCTTTCTATAGCTCAGTCGGTAGAGCACCGGTCTAGCAATCCGGAGGTCTCGGGTTCGAATCCCGATGGAATCCCATTTTCTTTGCTCACTTTTCCACTAATAATTTATATTCTTTCTGGTCAGTTTATTCTGTCTTTATTTGTTACAAACTCAAAAAGCTGCATCACTTCGGTGATCCCTCGCATTTATCCCCAAGTTGAATTATCCTTCGGGTTTATGCCAGGTTCAAGTGTGTGCGTGTGTGTCACACACAAACACACTGCTATAGCTTCTGACCACCCGAGCATTGAGAATTAAGGGTTTCTGGGACGAACACTGCACTAGGGCTTTCTATAGCTCAGTCGGTAGAGCACCGGTCTAGCAATCCGGAGGTCTCGGGTTCGAATCCCGATGGAATCCCATTTTCTTTGCTCACTTTTCCACTAATAATTTATATTCTTTCTGGTCAGTTTATTCTGTCTTTATTTGTTACAAACTCAAAAAGCTGCATCACTTCGGTGATCCCTCGCATTTATCCCCAAGTTGAATTATCCTTCGGGTTTATGCCAGGTTCAAGTGTGTGCGTGTGTGTCACACACAAACACACTGCTATAGCTTCTGACCACCCGAGCATTGAGAATTAAGGGTTTCTGGGACGAACACTGCACTAGGGCTTTCTATAGCTCAGTCGGTAGAGCACCGGTCTAGCAATCCGGAGGTCTCGGGTTCGAATCCCGATGGAATCCCATTTTCTTTGCTCACTTTTCCACTAATAATTTATATTCTTTCTGGTCAGTTTATTCTGTCTTTATTTGTTACAAACTCAAAAAGCTGCATCACTTCGGTGATCCCTCGCATTTATCCCCAAGTTGAATTATCCTTCGGGTTTATGCCAGGTTCAAGTGTGTGCGTGTGTGTCACACACAAACACACTGCTATAGCTTCTGACCACCCGAGCATTGAGAATTAAGGGTTTCTGGGACGAACACTGCACTAGGGCTTTCTATAGCTCAGTCGGTAGAGCACCGGTCTAGCAATCCGGAGGTCTCGGGTTCGAATCCCGATGGAATCCCATTTTCTTTGCTCACTTTTCCACTAATAATTTATATTCTTTCTGGTCAGTTTATTCTGTCTTTATTTATTATACTTCTTGTTAATAATTATGTTTAAAACTTTAGTATGTTTTGTCTTATATGTTTATCCGGGACCCCTTTTTTTTTACAAGCTCTGCTTCTTTTGGGGTCCCAAACCACTCATTATTCTTAATGCTGTATCCTTTTGTAAAATGTCAAATGTTTAATGAATTGGTTAAATAAACTTGAACTTGAACTTGAACTTAAAACAACCATCAACGAGAAAGGGAGAATAATAAGAATAGACCACTATTTGATGTCGCCCTCTTGTGACTTTGGTCACAGATGATTGTGTGACTTGCGATGATACCGGTCGGAAAACTAAAGGGGGTATTCCAGCCTGATCTGATAAATCAGAGAAGGAGATTAGTAAAAATTTGGAGAAAATAAGACATACACAAACAAAGTAAGCAAATTATGAACTGTCACCTTTAAAAGAGGAAAATAAACTGGCACTAGTGACTCTGTGTGACGTAAGTGTTAAGCGCGTCTCATACTTTTGTTTAGGCCTACAAAATTTCGCTTTTTTCATTTTCTCTAATATTTGGGCACAGAGACTGACATACATAACTTATCTGCTGAGCAAGATAGGCAAAACATATTACTCATATCTCATACATAGAACAGGTCTGAAGAAGATCTTTCTGAGGATGAAAATAAAAACAAACAAACATTGTGACCATCCTTTTTTTTTTCTTTTTTTTTGGTGCACAAACCAACTGGAGAGCTGCTCACAACCATACGTCACACAACATTGTCAATTTTTCTTAGTCTCCGAAATTTTGATGTAGGTCATATCTGTTTTTGTTTGTGCGATTTGTCCCCAAATTTCCACTGACTTACCTCTCTGATTTTTATTGTTTTTATTGTCATCAAGAGCTGTTTACAATATCATGATTGATTTTCCTTTTAAATTTCTGGACAGTCAAAACAAACTTTATTTGCGCTCTCTAGTTCCACCCTCCCCGATGTTAATGGCAATTTACTGTCCTTTTGGTTTGATTTTTTAAAGGTGCATGGTCCCGGTGTTTTAGTCAAATGCGTACGCGGGCGCACGGCGCAAGTTTCCTATAGAGACCTACGCTATTGACTCCTCTTTAGCGCTTACGCTTTGGCCCACTTTCCCGAGTCCGAAGAAGTCCGATTCACTGTAGTCAGTGGTCGGATCACAGTTCGGCTCATGATTCGGCTGAAGGGGATGACAGCTTTAGCAAACTTCTTTTGTGATGTCATAATAACAAGCACATATGCACGCACCCTGGCATTACTACAAAATGCGCGATGCGCAGAGAAGACAACGAAGGCAACGTTACTTAGCAACACCTACGCACTTTACTCTTGAGGACAGCTCAACTTCGGTAATCTTCGTATCAATGCTAACGGTGTTCGGCAGTATCATCAACAGCGCCCTCTACACTACCGGGACTATGCCCCTTTAAAGTTGAATGGAATAATTTAACTTGAGCTGCCGCGGATGCAACGATGTGCCCATGCGCATATGATTGTGGGACAAGTGAGACTGTGTGGCTAGCAGTGGTCGCTGACTTGAAAATGTTCGCGCAAGTCATTCTCTTAGACTGTGCTTCGTCGGAAACAAACTCAAAGGAGAATTGCAGGCTTGAAGCAGAGAAGTGGTGGAGGAGACCAGAAGAAACCTGAAGGTAATGTGACTGACGAATACGGTCTATCTGGAAAGCAATCTTAATTAGTGGTAGCGCTGTTAGAAGTCCCGATAAGATATTGGCTGAGACATTCTCATCCTGCACCTGACCAGTATTGGCGATTGAGAAATTGAAGATGAAAGCACAAATGTTGTCAGCCCTTGTTTGCTCTTTTATATTGGACGCAGCTGCTTCTAACGAGACAATAGACTACGCGTTCATCGATGATAGACAGAAATTCATATGTCATAGCCCGTACAGCAACGATGTTATCATTTGGCAAATAAAAACAGCAACCTCAGACGCAGCGTTACGTATTCCAGATGCCATCGGCAGCTCTGCTTTGGGAGGTTTCACAGCGCGAAGAAATGGGACCACATCTTCCTTAACTTTTTTGATAAAATCAAGTCACGCTTCTTCTTCCTTTTCGTGCAAATCTAATGAAATATTGCTGGAGTTCTTTGAGATTAAACGAGCTATTCATAAGAACACAATTTCCAGTCCTCGATGTGATATTATGCCTGTTTTTGCTGGTGATATCTACGATGAAACAAGGATAGAATACCGCTGTATGGCGAATATGTCACAAGGAATAACACCGACCCTGAACCTACAAGGACAAATCTCGGATGCATATGGAATTGCAGTAAAGGTTGTAACCACTGATGAGTTACTTCAAAATCGTAATATCTCTTGTGAAATGTCCGTCTTAGAGAAGCAAAGCCTCTGGAACTGCACTTTCCCCGAGTACCTCAAGATGCGATCCTGGTGTGAACAGGGGGATGCTATCTTTGAATGTGACATTGATGAAGACAATGAGATCGCGTGGTATTTCCTGGATGCAGACTACAGCAAGAATGCTTTTAGTAATCAATGGTTTAAGAATAAAGGGAAAACCATTCTGCTTACAGACATTGCGGAGCTTAAAATCGATCAAGTGATAATGTGTCAAGAAACCACAAATAATTCTACCACTAAAATAGGATTTGCTAAAAACCCGTGTTTGCCATCGTCAAGCTTAAGTAGCACTTTTATACCAACAGTCAGTGAGCATGACAACTCAGTTTACCGCTCCCTCACTTTCATCATGATATGCCTTTGGCTTTGTACACTGGGTGCCATTATCAGCTGGTGTGGGACAAGGACTTAAAAAAATCAACGACGTACAAAACATGTTTGCCGTCGTCCGCACGCAGGAACGAATTGACATCTAATTCAAGCGAGCGGAAATTATCAACCACACAAGATATAGGCCTAAATGAGTTAAGGGAGCCAAACAACCAAAACAACTCCGATCTCCACCACAATGACAAAGGTCGCCATAGGAAACAAGGAAAGTATTTCGAGCGATGATTGTGACCGTCTTTACTTCTGTCTCGAGCCAACTTCTCCTACCAGATCATAGATGGCCAGTGACTACGGGGAGGAGACAGGGCTACATCTCGATGAACGCCAGCGGAATGGAGATCCCCCAACGCCCAAGCCAGATATCAATCTCGCCTTCGAATGCTTTGAGGAGATATAGGCTGGAACTGGGACGAGCAACAAAGTACCCGTTAATTTAAAAACGGTTGAAAGACGCAATGAGGAATTATTTCTTATATACAGCACAGATAACAAGTAAAAATCAAACTTGAGTTTGCTTTAGTAACCTTGATACTTACCAGTTGCACTGTTGATGAGCAAAGAAAAAAGTGTACTTACTTCTTAAAAGAAAACAGCTGACACTATTGCTCAATTGACACTAAACTTGTAAGCATGATATGTTAAAAATATTCCCTTGACCGCAAATGTCCACAGCCTCGATCGCGAAGCTGCGCATACCATGCATACGGCGGAGGCTTTCAGGGGCGTTGAGGCAGTGTTACCAAGAGGCGATGTGTCCTGACTTCATTGTATGTTCTACGAACAATGCAGCCAGGTTGCTGAGGGTCTTGATCACAATTCGAACGAGGAATGATTGCCTTTTTTCCGAAGAGGCGGATAGGCCCTGTTGATAAAGATGGAAGAGAACGGTATTATTATTTTTAAGAACATAATTAAGTTCCATAACGGAGAGGGTGTCGAGTGAATGCGGATATGCTGGATTCACGTTACAATGATTATAATAATTACAGTAATTACAATAATTACATTTTGGGGTTGTTTGCGCTCTTACGAAATATTGAGTTGTTTCACAGCTCTTTACAAATCACAACGCATACAGCACTACTGCTTACATGTTATCTGTTTTTTATATTTTTTTGTCTTTTTATATTGTGTATAGAAAGTAAAAGTAAAAACGTTGAATGAAAGTCAGACCTTGAGAAGAAAGAAATCTTAGATTTGGTACATACAGATAATATGAAGGACTGGATTAGTGTGTTTTTTTTTTTTTCAAACTTTACTTTTAACTTCCTGTGGAAATGTTACCGTTCAACGAGTAAGATACAATTATTTGTCGGTGACACGTGTTTTGTAATAATAACTTCTACGTACATCGGGGCTACTGGTTTTTACCGTTACTGCGATAGTTCTTTTTTTTTTTTTTTACTTTACTTTTAACTTCCTGTGGAAATGTTAACGTTCAAAGAGTGAGATGCAATATTTTGTCGATGACACGTGTTTTTTTTTTATATATAAAAACTTCCCCGTAAATCAGAATTAAGATGTCTTCATTGAGCTTGTTATAGCCGAACCCGAAAGTTTGGAAATTTATGTCTTTTTACACATGTTGTGTGGTGACGACATCGTATCTTTATATTACAATAAAGTACTAGTTTTACCATTACTGCGATAGTGCCTTTTTTTAACTGTATTTTAAAACGTCCTATATGTAAATGTTAACATTCCAAGAGTGAGATGCAATATTTTGTCGGTGACACGTGTTTTTAATAAAAACTTCGAAGTATATCGGGTTAAGATGTCTTCCTGGAGCCCGTTAACAGTTACCTAAATCTGAAAGGTTGGAAATTTACGTCTTCCCCCTTTTTTTATTACACATGTTGTGTGGTAGCGACTTCGTATATATATACACATGCATATATATTATATATATATATATATATATACGTATATATATATATATATATATATATATATATATATATGTACGTATATATATATATATATATATATATATATGTACGTATATATATATATATATATATATATATGTACGTATATATATATATATATATACATATATATATGTACGTATATATATATATATATATATATATATATATATATTAATTTGATAAGTCCATTTGCCCAACTGGCAATAAGTTTTAGAAATAAGGTTTTAAAATAAGTTTGCTTTGCAGATAAATGGTTGTATCTTTGATAACATTTACGGCATTTTTTTTTTCACTGGTGACAATGCTTCCTCTCCTTTCAGTGACTACCAAAAAAGAACCTTACTGTCATTTTAATAAGATTGATTTTGACTTTACAAACATAGATCTAGCTTGTCTTTAATATGCACAAATTGATAGTAAAGTCCCGTAAAAATCTCTCACTCTGTTTTGGAAAAGGATGAAATAATAATTGTTGAATTCTTTGTTGTTTGGGGTAACTATACCGACCAAAGAGGGATCGTTTTACATTTTACAGTTGGTCAAATAACACAGAATATATACACTTAATTTGCTTGACATTACTGTGTATTGTGATTATTGTAACCCTTTACTACATTGTTTAAAAAAACCCCCACATTTCTCTCTTCTGTGTTTGTGTCCACGATGGCACGAGGGCGCGTGTTGTGGTTTCATTTTTTCTTTTCCCTTTTTTTTCTCCTTCTTTTTCATCTTTTTTTCGTTCCTTCCTCGTTTGATTTTATGTCAGTTGACATTGTTTTTTTTTTATTTTGTCTCATGTATTTGTTTGTAGTTTCATGTAGTCATTTTTCGTTTTGTATTGTATTTGTATGTATTTCTGAGGGTCCCATATCGTACAAGCTTGGCTTTTTAGTAGGACCCTCCCTTTCCATTCCAACCCTTGTACTTTGCATTATGTATATACCTTAAAAAGATGCAACTATGCTGTAACTTATGATCACATGTATTTTGTTAATTTACGTTTTTGAAATTGTTACAAATATGTTCTTTTAATGCATTGTAGATAATATTCCCTGTTTATTCAATGGAAATGAAAATAAAGTTGAAAGTTGATACTGAGATCTTGCTGATCATTTCTCTACCTCGGAAGAACTTTAATTTCATTTCAACAAGATCGATAGTGCATAATATGGCAACGCCATCAACTTATCTGTAATAGTGATTACTTGTTGGACATTTCCACTAAGATCAAAACGTATGTGTGTATTCACATACATTCACTTATGGGAAAAAACCCATTGAATTAATCTTTGTTACACATAAACATAATAACATACATAAAAGGTAGTAAGTTTCAGGTTACTCTTCATTACTTCATCGGAAGTTGCCATGGGTGGTGGCCATGTATATTCAATGGTACTAATTCTAACACGTATTCCCCGTTTTAAAGATTTAGTCAGCAGATTTTTTTACACTTCGGTTCAAAAAATGATTTTAAGATGCAATTATGGATGTCATTCATACACACATACTGATCCGCTTTTCTAAGACGGTAAAATTTTAAAAAGAATAGATGATTTGCATTCAATGAACTTGGGAATTTTGATGTATAATTTGAATAATTTTGTTTTGCCTGAACATTTGGAGTTTTCATTTTTGAAAAATAAAGAAACACATAGATTTCCAACACGACAGAGTGATATGTTTCATATACCGAAAACTAGATTGAGAAATATTACAGAATACTTTGATTTACAATGGCCCCAAATTTTGGAATTCTTTAATAAATTCTTAAATAAACTTCTCTCTCGATACTCTGGTGATAATATAAATTAATTTGATTTAGCAGATGATTTCAAATGATAGATACTGATGTAGATTCTTTGGCATGATTGTAGAACAGGTCAAAACTTGGTTTTATTTTAATTCTTTTCTTTCGCTTACACCGCCTGACCACATTTAGGCCGGCCCAAATTGCGGTACTCCGTGTGCGTTTACACCGAGAATTTGGACCGGCCTATATATAGATATTCTGACGGTAAGCGGCGCTCTGCATGTGAACAATGATTTCATTGGAGCGCGCCCGTGGGAAATGTGTATTGTGTACGTATGCAATTCTGTGAACTGAATACCTGGGGATGTAATGACTGTTTTGTCCGACACAGAGCATGGATTTTGGGATAATTCAAATCACAAATAACGTCTCATCACCGCCACTACCCAACAAAAATCAATTTCACAGTTTCTCACCATCCTTGCCTATGCACAAATTTTCTGGAGCGAGGAAAAAGAATTACAGAGATGAAACATTGTGAGACATTGCAGGACAGAATTCTCCGCTCCTTCAAGACAAGACAAGACAGCATGCACGATATAAGCACTCATAACATTACGCAATTACGTCACGATCGCTGCGGAAAGGAAGCGGGACTCGCATTTGGTACCGCATTTGGGCCAGCGTGCGTTTACACCGAGAATAGGTCGGCCCAGGGCCGGCCTGAGACAACCTCCGGAGCTTGTCCAAATGCGGGTCCAAATTTGGTACCGCATTTGCACCGACTTTTAGGCCGGCCCAAAAGTCGGTGTAAAGGGGCTCTAAAGACGGTCTAGTTGGTGATTTCTCCTCTTCCTCTTTCTCTTCTCCTTATTACGCGCGCGCGCGTGTGTGTGTGTGTGTGTGTGTGTGTGTGTGCGTATGAGTGCAAGCACGCTTATCCAGGTGTAGTTTCGTGGGTGCAGAGTTTGTGTGTGAGTGTAACAGCCTGTGTTGATATTCGTTCGGGAAACCTACTCCTGCAAGCATCTGCTTCTATGTAGGCCCCCTCCACACACAATTTTATTTATCCGTCATGAATGTACCCATGAGAATGATTTCAATTACTTTGAGAAAGAATTCTGTTTTAAATTCCAATTTCTATAACTTCTACAAATTTCTGTGAAGGTGGACATAATAGTGAGCAAAGTTAAAGAGGAATGCCAAACTTTGCTTCGATATTGTATGACAAATCTATTTTCAATTTTCCTTTTGAATGACTTTTGCACAAAAAACTGTGACAGAAACTTAGAATGTACGCGCAAATCTAGTTAGGAACACCGCTTGATAGTCAATCACTACATAGAATGCAAGCCGTATGTGAGAGGAACAAAAATGCGAGAAATAACAACTACTTCTTCTGACACCATCTTGGGTAGGTA
Organism: Diadema setosum; assembly: GCF_964275005.1. Taxonomy (NCBI): domain Eukaryota; kingdom Metazoa; phylum Echinodermata; class Echinoidea; order Diadematoida; family Diadematidae; genus Diadema; species Diadema setosum. The sequence continues at coordinate 105,249 of NW_027307686.1, read as the reverse complement.
AATTAGGGTCAAAGGTTAAAAGTGTTTAATCCTGCATCTTGGTAAATACACGTACTATCTTTCCCCATATTTTGCACATGTAAGGACCATGTTGCAAGAATCACTTCACAAAATAACAACTTTTTGCTCAGATGCCATCTTGGCTGCATAAAATGTGGTCAAAGGTAAAATATATTCCATTCTGTATTCTTATTAGTGTATATGGTATCACCGCCATATTTTGCACACACATGGGCCTTGATAGATGGATCATTTTGTATGTAACAACGCTTTGGTCGGACGCCATTTTGGCTGTGCAAATAAGGTTCAAATGTCAAATATTCTTTATTTTGTTTCTTACTTACTAAATGTTCAATTGGGGCCATATTTTGTACATACAGTATGGACCATGTTGCCTGAAGCATCTCATAAACAACGACTTTTGACTCAGATGTCATCTAGGCTGTGCGAGGTATACAGGGTCAAGGGCCATGGAGAAACGCTTTCATTGTACCGCGGGATTAGCGATTTATCGATCGGTATGGCGGCTTTGTGTGTTGAGCAGAATATGCGAAGTTGGCACGCCGTCGACTGAGTCGGACGTGCGAACGTGGCACATAATGAGTTAATATTCAAAATATTAATTTTCATAATGATGATTAGATAAATTTTTATAACTGTTCAAAATATTTTTCTTCAGATTACTCTTATTCTATATAACTTCTTTATTATATCATGTATGACCTTCATATTTGGCACATGGGTAGAGCATTTCATACTCTATATGTGACCCGCTACAACAAAATGATCCTAAAGTCGGGCGAGGTCGATTATTTGAAAATTGCATGACACAATTCCCTAATCTTTCTGCTTTAAATTGATATATAACACGCCTTATAAAAACAATCGGCTGCGGAGATATCAATGTTTAAAAGAGAGCATGTCAAGACGTCTGGGAAATCACTGTTTCGAGAAAAGAGCCCTAAAAGTTCTCCTTGCGATGCAATCACAATCAAGAGACACGCAAGTCAGTATTCACCTCCGGACAATAGAAGTTAAGCCCTAGCAACCTCCGAAATGCTCAGGTATAGCGCAACCCGCCCGCACGCACCAGTCGACTGGGCAGTGTGCGAGCTTCACGCTTCGGTTAGCGGCAAGCAGCAAACTGACCAATGAGATCACTCTGGTCGTTGTTAGGGGCGGAGCCTATGTGTGGCGCTCAATCCAAATGTTCGAACCAGTTTCTGCTTCGTTGAAACGCCAAAAAAAAAAAAAAAAACATGGCCCAGAAAAACGCTATTTTTTGGTCTTTCCTTTCATCATTTTGCTTCAAAATTTCGACAGATGATAGAAGACATGTCATACTCTAATAATATGTCAAATTCAGAAAATCGTAAGTTTTGACCAATTTTGATGCTCTAACTTCAAACTCGATTTTCACGGCTTCGACCGTGCGCGACTTTAGGACCATTTTGTTGTAGCGGGTCACATATGACCCAACATTTGAAATTTCTCAAGGTCATCCACTGAGGGCGCTATTTACCAGAATATAAAGAAATACATAGGAAATATGGAAAAATCATGTTTTTTCTTTTTATTTCTTTATTCCCAGGATACATGTTTTTATTTTATATCAATCATTTTCATATTCACGACAAAGGAAAAGCAAGTTAACCTTCACTATTAGTTATGGTTAAAATCTCTCAAGGTCAACATGTGGTGGCGCTATTCATTACAATATAAAGAAATATATGAAACCTACGATGTATTGCTTTAAATGGGCACATAGATTGATATCACATTTCATATTTCCAAAATATTGAATTTTGAGTTTGCAGCTTGATAATATGATAAACATATGATAATTCAGGTAAAGCTTGTGTGAAGATAACACAAAAATAAGAGGGTAGTCTTTGAATAATGCTGTTTTTTATTATTTCTATTATATCTACTGTTTGATGCCTTTGTCATATAAGAAATAAAGGAAATGATAAGAAGATCATTTCAGGGTAATTCACAACCATAATTACTTCACATTTTGGTCCTTCAGCAAATTACAGCCAAGAAAACCCCCAATTCATTCATTAGTATATTGTTAACTGAAATTGGAACAGAAAATCATGCAAAATCTGACGAACATGGTTGTCAGTTTACGGTTGCCATGGCAACCAGCAATATCGGACATAGCTAAATTACATATCAAAATGTTTGCAATAAGATTTTAGGAAAAGTCACCAAATTTGGTTGAAATTGGGTAAAGGATGTAGGAGTGGCAGACGAAAATATAGTGGGGGCACAATGTGCCCCTTTTGGCTTTATAGGGTTAAACTGTTAGAAAGGTTGTTGCAATATTTAGGTCCAGCAAATGTAAATATAGATTGTGTAAACATAGTTCTAGTTCTAGTTAAAGGCATGTGGAATTCATCAGAGTGACGAGTCGGATATTTATGGAACGAGCGGTTTCTCGCAAACGTGCTTGTGAAAACAGACGGCAACAAATTATTAGAGAGTTAATACATAAATTGGCCAAGACAACAATAATAAATATCGGTTATCTTTAACATTTTATTTTCAATAAAACATCGGTGTGAGCTCTCCAAGATACACGACAAATTATTCGAAGAGTTTTTTTTTTTTTTCTGGAGACGGGACAGTCTGTCGAGATAGGTTAGATGTGTGTTCCCCCAAGCTATGATGCCATAATTGAAATAAGGTAAAATCAAAGCTGAATATATCATTAAAAGGGTGGGAATGGGATATTAATATTTAACTCTATTAATAACACCAATATCTTTGAGATATTGTGTGAAAAATACTATCAATATGTGACTTCCATGAAAGTTTATTGTCTATAACCAAACCTAAAAACTTCATTGATGAAACTTCATCTATAACTATGTCATCTACTTTTATATCATTAGGGAGATTATTCAAAGTATTTCTAAATAATATACATTTAGTTTTAAGAGGGTTTAAAGACAACTTATTTGACCTTATCCAACATAACAATTTCTTTAATTCAGAATTCAACGAATCCACCAAAATATGAGGATCTGAATGAGAAAGAAAAACATTAGAGTCATCAGCAAAAAGTACAAAAGATAAAATATTAGAAGCATTTGTTATATCATTTATATACAAAATGAATAAAAGAGGTCCTAGTAAACTACCCTGAGGAACACCACAGTTGACAGATTGGTTGCAGGAGTTTTGACCAGATAAAAAAAAAAGTACTGTTCACGATCTGAAAGGTAACTCCTGAACCACTCCAAGGCCTTACCACGTATACCATAGTGACATAATTTATGATGTAATATCTTATGAACAATGGTATCGAAGGCCTTGGAGGGGTCCAGGAAGACGCCCACTGTGTGATGAGCCCTATCTACTGCTTTGGCTACTTTTTCAATAACGGAGAGAATTGTTTGAGAAGTGTTATGTCCTTTGCGGAAACCGAATTGTCAATCAGAAATGATATGAAAAAATCACAAAATTTAAGGAGTCTAGAATAAACAACTTTTTCTAACAATTTTGAAAACGATGACAACATTGAAATCGGTCTATAATTACTAATATCTTCCTTGTTACCTTTCTTAAATATTGGGATTACTTTGGCAATTTTCATTCGTAACGGTACAACACCACTACTTAATGACAAATTAAAAATATAAGTTAAAGGTTCAACAATATTCTCATTTATATTTTTCAAAATGACGTTATCAATACAATCAGATCCCGAGCTTCTTTTACTTTCCAAATTCATACTGATATCTTTTACCTCATAACTAATAATCGGATCAAAAACGAATGAATTGGAATTGGGTGATTTGAGAAATTCATAGAATTTCTGTTGACATGTAGGAATTTTATTGGCAAGATCATGTCCAATCTGAGAAAAGGTAAAGGTTAAATGCATCTGCAATCGACGCAGGGTCGCAAATTTAGCGTCTAAACTGAGTGTGCGCCTGCTGGTAGCCCTCTCCCTTCTCTGCTCCTTTTTCCGTAGTTGTGTTGGATTTTGGACACCTTATGTTCTCTGGGACTTATCATCTGTCATATGAATATATGTGGAAGCAGCTGGACAATTTTTGGTGAGATTTACTGCAATATTTATTGCTAACTTTGAAGTCTTATTTTCCAACTCACCCAGCATTTCACTGAGCAAGGCATTGCTGCCATATTACAGCAGCCCAACATGATGTTCACTCAGCCTTGGCTTTGGTCACTCTGTGTCGCACAATAGACTTGACCATCAACAATGCGACCAGCCAAGTATGCACCCTTTGTATTCCTCCTCATCTGTGTACTGCATACCAGTGCACTGTGCACTGTGAGCCCAGCCAGCTGCAACTCATGCCCTGTGTTTAGAACCTCTGCTCAAGTGAGAAAGTATCATGGGGTCCGCATTAAGTACTATGCAAACTCGGATGCAACTTTTCAAGACCTCCTCCTCAGATCTGGTGATGTTAGTCCCAATCCTGGTCCAGCCGGATGTGACTCTGCTTCTCAGACCAACACCACACCGTGGAATGCTTCTTTGCGGCATAGTCGTCGGGTGTATGATAGGGTCCTATTCCAGACTCTTTCGAACACCAAACACAGGCTGGACAGAAAGGTTTGGGAAACCATCATCTCACTGGGTATTGCCAAGATGAAGCGAACACATAGGGGACAAAGGTCACCGGGAAAGCGTCGACACCAATCGGCGAATCAACACTTGTTCTCTCATTCTCTGCCTTCCCCACCCTCCTCACAGTCCGCAGCTAAGGACCCCATCGTGAGACAGTTATCAATGAGCATGTTGAATGCTCGATCTCTAAGGAATAAAACGGATGAATTTCAAGATTATGTGTTAGAGCACAATTTTGACATCGTGTGCATCTGTGAGACATGGTTGACGTCATCTGATGCCGCAGTCATAACCAACCTTCTTCCTCAGGGCTACACTTTCAGGAATGTGCTTGTGTAGTTGCACCTGCGATTGCCAGGATCGTCAACATGAGTCTAACTAGCGGAGAGGTTCCCAAAGCACTGAAGTTGGCCTACATCCATCCGACACTCAAGAAACCCTCTCTGGATCCCGAGTCGCTCTCCAGTTACAGGCCTATCTCTAACCTCCCGTATCTATCTAAAGTACTGGAGCGTGTTGTTTTCTCAAGGCTGTCAGACTATCTACTTACCAATGATCTGATTGACAGAAGACAGTCTGCATATCGCCCGAGTCACAGTGTCGAGACACTCCTGGTGAACTTATCGAACGATATATTGTGAGGGATGGATGTTAGGCGGGTAACAACTGTTGTTTGTTTAGACTTGTCTTCTGCATTTGATACTGTTCACCATGGTATACTTTTGAAAGTACTGTCATCTCTTGGTCTAAGAGGAAAGGTCTTAAGCTGGTTCGAGTCTTATTTAAGTGATCGGTACCAACTGGTGTGTGTCAATGAAGCAAAATCTGCTCAAGTTCACCTCAAAAGCGGAGTCCCCCAAGGATCTGTAGGAGGGCCCCTGCTTTTTTCTGTGTACCTCAGTCAACTCAGACATGTGTTACATAAGCACTCTGTTAAGTACCACTGTTATGCTGATGATGTGCAGTTGTATACATCTTTCGTACCTGGTCAAGAAAACACTGTATCTGCTATAAAGAAGCTTGAAAAATGTATTGAAGATGTTATAGCATGGATGCGCTCACACTCACTCAAAGTCAATAATGCAAAGTCTGAATTTATATTGTTTGGTTCTAAGGCCCATCTGTCAAAGTCTGGAGCATGTGTTGTCAAAGTAGGGGACTCATTAATTCAATTGTCAAACAAATGCAGAAATCTTGGTGTTACTTTCGACTCTACTATGTCTATGTCATATCAAGTCTCTAGTATCTGTCAGTCTGTACGATACCAATTGCGTAACTTGGGATTTATCAGAAAGTACCTCACTCAGTCTAGTACAGAAAAGATAGTGCATGCACTTATTACTTCTCGTTTGGATTTCTGTAATGCTCTACTGTATAACACGTCAAAATTACAACTAGACCGCCTTCAAAAGCTTCAAAATAATGCTGCCCGTTTAGTTTCATTGTCACCTACAAGAAAACATGTAACGCCCTTAATTATCTCTCTACATTCATTATCGAATCATGTTCAAGTTACTGCTATTTGTTTTTCATTCATTAAATGGAACTGCTCCTCACTACAACTGTAGTTTGATTACCCCTTACAATCCTTCTAGGCGCCTTAGGTCTTCAAACTCATCTCTACTTGCCGTACCACAAACTCACAATTCTTGGGGTGATCGATCATTTCTGTATGCTGGCCCATTCCTTTGGAATAGACTCCCACACAACATTCGCAATCTGTCCTCTCTAAGTGAGTTTAAGAGCTCACTTAAAACTTGGTTATTTAGACAAGCTTTTTCGTAAACATTTCCTTTATTCCTTTTCTCATACCTCCTTTTCACTGTTTTTTTTTTTCTCTCTGCCTCTCTTTCTTGCGCCATGAGCATCTTTTCATGATGGATACCGGCGCATTACAAGTGTTCATATTATTATTATTATTATTATTATTCCTTATCATCAGAAACAACTCTTGTTATACAAATCTTTTTCTTTATTTACAGCACTGTTTATTATTTTCCAAGTCTTACTCACGTTATGCTTAAAAAAGATATCTGATCCGCGTAATACTTCTTTTTTTTCTTTCATAACGCAATATTCTTGTAAGAGTTTTTTATATATAATATATCTACGATGAGGTTGTTCATTGCGTTTAATTTTATCTGCATAATACAAATTATTAATTTTTTTCCGATTTATAGATTGTAAAAGAGATTTTGTTATCCATGGTGATCTAGGATACTTTTTGTAATCACGTTTAACTTCTACCAAAGGAACATATTTCTCTAAATGGGAATTCAAAATATTCATAAAAACATCAAATGATAGATCCGTATCATGAGTGCTATATACTTCTCCCCATGTTTCTTCATTCACACTATTCTTCAAATTCTGTAAATTATTCCCTGTAACTTTTCTGAATACTTCTCTAGTGGGACTAATTGGTTTCGTTGTGACTGGGATGGATGTGAAAATTGGGAAGTGGTCTGATATATCGGATAAAATAATATTCGATTTAGGAGTGGGCGTAACATTACAAAATGTATTATAAATAAGTGAAGCTGTATTATTTGTTACTCGGGTGGGTTTAGTAATAAGTGGTAAAAAGGAAGCTGAAAACATACTATCAAGTAAATTCTGAGAAGCATTTGCTGTGTGACATTTAAGAATATCTATATTGAAATCGTCCATAATAAAGCACTTTTTATTAACAAAAATTGGGTTATGGATGAGATCCTGTAAAGCTTCTAAGAACAATGTACTGTTGGAGTTTGGAGGTGTATATATCAATGTAATCAAAATATTCCTAGACTTCGGGATATTTATTTCAACAACCAAACATTCTAAAATTTCATTCATGGAGTTAAGTTCGGTGTGTACAAAATAATCAAAATATTGTTTAATATGAAATGCAACCCCTACTCCTACCTTGTTAGTTCTATTATTTGTAATAAAATCATAACCAGAAAATGCAAACAATTAGAGGAATTTTTAGTAAGCCACCTCTCAGTGAGCCCAATAACGGAAAATGAAATCTGGGTAGGATTATCTAATAAAGACTGTAAATTTTCGAAGTTACTATTCATAATAATAATAATAATAATTGATATGATTTATATAGCACCAAATCCACTCTGCAGAGTGCTCTAGGCGCGGAAGGAAGAGAAAGTGAAGGAGATAAAGACATACAAATATCAAATACATGTAATGAATAATCAAATTGAGGCTTTAAACAAGTGAGTTTTTAGACTGCTTTTAAAAGAGTCTGATGAAGAACAATTTTTTACGGCTGAAGGTAAGTTATTCCATAAGGTGGGAGCAGCATGTCCAAAGGCACGTATGCCCCATATTGTAGTGAATCTTGGAATTATCAGAGAACCGGAGTTGGATGAGCGTAGAGATCTAGCAGGGATGTAATTATGGAGTAACTCAATGTTATACTGAGGAGCAGCGCCCTGAATGCAATGAAAAGTCAGAAGTAAAGTCTTAAAAATAATGCGATCTTTGACTGGTAACCAATGAAGTGATCTCAAAATAGGGGTGATGTGAGTGTGCTTCTTGGATAGTGTAATGATGCGTGCTGCCGCATTTTGAAGCCTCTGTAGCATGGAGAGCTGAGTTTATGGTAAGTTCAATGAGACAGAGTTTCCAAAATCGAGCCTAGAGGATATCAAAGCATGGACTAATTTTTCGGTAGAAGATCGGTTCAAATATTTTCTAATGAAGCCGATATTGCGAAGTTGGTATCTTACAGATCTACAAATGCTAGAAACTTGATGAGACATAGTCATATTGCAATCTAGCATTACACCCAGGTTGCGACAGGTTTGAGACACACTAATTGACATGCCGGAAAAGGAAATGAAATTTATGTCAAGTTTACCTAATTGTGTCTTCGAACCGAACATTAAAAACTCAGATTTATCCGTATTCAATTTCAAGGAATGTGAGTTCAGCCATGAATAAACATCATTCATTGCATTCTCAAGCTGACTCAAAGCATGTAAGGCATCGGCCTGGTTAGGTTTGAAAGACAAATAAAATTGAATGTCATCAGCATATATGTGATAATTAATTTTGCGCTGACGCAATATGTGTCCCAGGCTAATAAGATAAATGGAAAACAAGGTGGGCCCGCCCACAGAGCCCTGTGGAACACCGCATTTGAGAGGCATAGCATTTGATTTGCAACTGTTAACACACACTGCCTGTGAATGGCATGAAAGGTAAGATTTAAACCATTCGTATGCCTGACCTTTTACACTAAGAGATTGGAGGGTGTTTAACAAAATTGCATGGTTAACAGTATCGAAGGCGGAGGACAAATCAAGTAAAATCAAAGCAGTAACATTTCCACGATCCATTTCCTGTAGAATAAAATTTGACACATTAAGGAGAAGGGTTTCTACGCTATGGTAAGGACGATATGCGGATTGAAAAGGATCAAATAAATTATTAACCAAGAGATAATCTGTAAGTCTGGAGAAAACAATCCTTTCAAGAATTTTAAACAAAAATGGAAGGTTACACACGGGGCGGTAATTTTGGAGTGAGTCTGGGTCTAAGGAAGGTTTTTTTCAAAAGAGGTGTTATATATGCACATTTCAAACATGAGGGGACGTAACACTGATCAATACTTAGGTTCACAATCATTGAAATAATAGGAGCGAAAATGGATGAACAATCTTTTATCAATACAGTGGGGACTGGATCTAAAGAACATGACTTGGGAGGTAATCTGCGAAGAAGAGCTTGGACCTCGTCAGGATCAGTGGGCTTCAGGGTTTCAAGGGAAGCTGTCGTGAGGGGCTCCTGCGCCGATTCGTCTGGACAGAGACTGTTACTGATAGTCTCTAGCTTATTCCGAAAGTAATCAATGAAAGTCTCGGCCATTGCAGAACTGTCCGTGTGGGATGGTAATGGTGAAGATTGCTTTCGATTGAGAAGGCGGTTGGCAACGGAGAAGAGCCGTTTGGAATCTTCGCCACAGTCTTCGATGAGGCCCACGTAATAAGATCGTTTGGCCTTCTTCAGCAGGGAGTTTACCACATTCTTCTGAGCACACAATAATTTCCTGTCAATTTCAGTTTTACCGTTGGAAAGCCATTTGCGCTCGAGTCTCCTACGTTTCCGCTTCGCCGCCGCAATGTCAGAGTTGTACCAAGGACAGTCAGTGCGTTTCCTGATCTTTCGAGTCTTTGCAGGAGCATGTATATTGAGGAGTCTGCTGAGCGCTGAGTTGTGATTTTCTACAACGCAGTCCACACTGTCAGTTGGGGAAGGCATCAATTTACAGCTGACTATATCCTCGGCGAATGCTGTCCTGTTCATTTTCTTGATATTGCGGCAGGTGAATTCAGACATAACACGAGAAGGCTTTACGAACTTGAGCAAGCAGGAAACTGCAGAATGGTCTGAGATACCGGAAAAGACCTTGGGGCTGGAGTAGAGAACATTATCAGAGTTTAATCGCACCATGATGACATCAAGAATATGACCCTTATCATGGGTAGGAGATGAGACGAGCTGGGAAATGCCATGACCACTGATGAGATCATTGAACCTCAGCGTATTTGGGGATGAAGTATTGTCAAAATTGATGTTCAGATCCCCCGTGATCACCAAAGGTGATGGTCTATACATAGTCTCATCAAGAAACTGTGAGAACTCGTCGAGAAATGTTGAGAAAGAATGATTTCCAGGAGGTCTATACACAACGACGATGTCCACTCAGGAGTGTGCATTTGAAACAGTTCCATGCATTGACTCGAAGGTAGTGTATTTCCGTGATGGGTTTATGACAACTTGAAGATTGTCCTTGTAGAGAAATGCAACTCCGCCTACGCGCTTGGAGACCCTGGGACAGTGATGGAAGGTATAGCCACTTGGACGAAGATCGGCAATAGCTGCATCATCAGACGAGGACAACCAGGTTTCGCAGATATATGTGAAGTCTAAACGGTGATCGGTAACAAAATCTTGGAATACCGAAGATTTATTACGTAGGGAACGGGCATTTAAAACACCTAACTTAAATTTGTTATCGAAACAAAAGTGACCACCTCGTTTTCCCCTATGTGTCCTCCGCCTTCTGTTGATACCGAGAGAGACAATCCGATTCCAGACAGTGGGGTTATCATTGCGCCGTCTAATTGAAATATGGCTTGAATTAAATGAACGAAGGGTTTGTGTATCATATGATAATGAATGTCTTGAATTCGATGAGTTTTCGATTGTCGACAAATGCAGTCCACCACTCTCAGGGCCAGGATTCGGATTTATATCTCCAAATATCAATAACATACTCTGAAATGTGGCATCTGAGTTGGCATAATAGCGTACAGGGGTACCAACATATTTCACCTTTGATGAATAGGGTTGTGCATAATGTACACTAACATTATGAAGGCAGATATTAGGCGTACATGCATCTAAGCAGTACCCTTGACAGCAATAGCACAACAGGATCACAGTAAGTACAAAGGCTATTGAGGTGACTGGCTTCATTGTGAATGGCATACAGCTGGTACTCAGTAGATTAACAATAACACTGAACAGTAACAGGATCAGTGAAAATACTTCGAGCTTGACTGAACAGCAAGGCACCAGTAGCTAAAGGCTATAGAGGTGACTGACTTCATTGTGAATGGCATACAGCTGGTACTCAGTAGATTAACAATAACACTGAACAGTGACAGGATTGTGAATGGCATACAGCTGGTACTCAGTAGATTAACAATAACACTGAAGAGTGACAGGATCAGTGAAAATACTTCGAGCAGCAAGGCACCAGTAGCTACATGTGTAATGCACACAACATGGCTGTACAAGCTATGCATATAGAGTAAGGCAACCCTCAAATAATTCAGTGAGCACTGTAACAAAATAAGCTTACCAGAGCCACAAATTTGTCTAGTTGATTCTCTACATGAACAGAAATCAGATGGTACACAGCACAAGCACAAACATTATATAAAATCAGCAAAATATAAGACAAAAGCAAGAGCAGTGGGGGCGGGCATCCACAAGGCGCACGCAACCCATTACACCTTGATCTTCATTTAAACTTCTAACATTCAGGTGCATCAATGAAAAATTATCATTCGATATCTCTAAAGACTGAAAGTGATTAATCGTTAGATAATCAGAACCTTGATATAATGTATTTTCTTCAATCACATTCAAATTATCAAAAATAGAATTAATGGTATCTGCTGCACGGCATTCATATCTAAATGAGTTATTTTTACTTTGTTGATCCTTTTGATTGATTCCCAAAAGGTCAATCAAATCTTCATTCCCTAAAGAATGAAAAGCAAAACTATCTGCGCAATTATTAGCAACCATGGTGCGTAGGCTCCTAATTGGAGAATAACAAACTTTACATAAGCAGAGCGGGACCAAACCATGGATTGGAAATAGATTAACAGCTGAGTGTGAACACGTGAGATAGCATGACAAGCAACAACATAAACAAGAAAACATAAACAACAAAACATAGACAAAACAACAAAAGCGCACATACAGAACATAGAACTAAACCCAGACGTCAAGCAAGGCGGAGCTCCCGGCTTGCTTGAAACACATGAGTAAAAATACCACTCATGAATGATATAAATCTATAGCTCACGTATAAGATTAACCAACAACGCCATAGTAACCGTAGAAAACTGTGGTTAAACTAGCTAATGATCGACATCAATTTTGATCTCAATTTTAAGTATTATAAAAGACAATGTTACATAAAAAAAAAAAACTAAAAGAAAACTAGGCCGGGCGCAGCTCCCTCGTCTATAGACACTGCGGAGGACTCCAACGATCTCACCTGGGCATTATACAGGAAGCCTAATCCATTGCCACCCCGCCCCCATCCCACCAAGCATACCCTTATAGGTTCTTTAACACCGAAATTTCACATTGAATTTTAGGTGCCTAGAATATACAAACAGATGTGATCATTTACTTGTAATGTGGTTACCAGCAACAGGCATATCCAAAATGGAATGCCGTGTGGAGAGAGCAGTAGATGAAATAATAAAGAGGACTTTGAAAGAAGCTAAACTATTACTGAATACATACAAAATGTATCAGAGCGTCATACTCGACGGACCCTGCACACATTTTCCAATGCACATTCATTAAACCCACATATTACCACACTTTTGGTACTTCATGATAACAATATTACAAACAAAAATAATTCATTTCGGGTTTCTTTTTTACACTGATAGAGAGAAAAAAATAAGATGGTGAATACACTTTTCCTCTTCCTCTTTCTGCCACCACCTTTGACACATATCAGAGAGTATTAATTTTGACATATGGGTGCATGACATTTCTATAAGTATACAAAAGAGGAAAAAAATGATACTGCAGGAATACATACTAAAGAAAAAATTGTATTCGGAAATATATAAATGATTCAACAACCATGGCAACGTCGATGTTAGTGATGCTGCAAATTACGGGTATGTGAAAGGATAAAAGGAGAAAAAATGGCTACATACCTCAAAAACCATAATTATGTTGCCATATAGTGTCATGGCCCGTGTAGCGGTCGTATAAAATTGCATACCATAATTATTATAAGTAAAGATGCAGCGAGGTTAATTTGATACATCAGATTAAAGACCAGCTGCTGAAATACATTATTAACCAAGATTCGGTCACAGCGTCCACTGGCTTAGCAGTTTGACTTTGTATTCAATATATGAGAAAGGAACAAAGTGACGAAAAGAAAAAAAAAGAAAGAAAATAGGGGATGACAATAGGTCCCATATCATTCCTAAAAAGGCTAACATAGAATCGGGATCAAATCCCTACTCGTAGTTACTCTAGCGACAAATAATCAGCTGTCAGTAAGTTGCTTTGAGTCATACACCGCAGCCCTTCACCATGATAAGCTGATGACGCCGACAAGAACACACACACACACACAGACGCACACACACACGCACACACACAAATAAGCCGAGGTTCATCATTCGACCATGCTGCGATTGACCCTCAGCCGCCAAGTTCATTCACAGAGAAAAAAACATAAATCGGGTTACATAATACTTGTTTGTGCACATAATTGGTATGGTTACCTGGTACAAGGCATAACTTGAGGAACAAAAAGACCGAGGAATAAACATCTGAATCTGAGTTCATGTGACGCCTCAGCGTACATCTTCCATACATTTACGATACACTTTCCACAAATCTTTATCATTACGGTTAGAACACTGTATAACTTGTACTCCCAAAACGAATAATACAAACTCCTTTCTTATTTGGGGAAAACACGAAAAATCGACCAACGGCTTATCATTAAAGGAGACCTCCGGATGATTTTCAGATTTTTACATTTGAACAACTATAAGTTAGTTAAACTGAGGACAGGGTTTCAGAATTTGTGATGATTGGGATGAAGAATAAGAATATTTTCAAAATTTAGAACAAATTGCAATGAACAAGGATGATGACATGGCAGAGTCACCATAAGAATGCATGAGTTGGGGCTCCAGGAAGCAGAACAAAAGAAGAAGGCATGCGTAGATTATACACAGGTGAACTCGCAAGCAAACAGTATTGTAATGGAATTACACTGCTACATTTCTGAAATATGTGAACCTCCTATGTCATCATCCTTGTTCAATGTAATTTGTTTAAGGTTTTTCAAAGTATTGTTTTTTCTGCTCAAGAACCATGATAAATTCCAGAGATCTATGCATGGAGTTGTCGATTTATGTACTACATGATGTGAAATTATGAAAATTGTCTGGAATGTCCCTTTAACTAACTCGTAGTTACTCCCGCGGCAAATAATCAGCTGTCAGTAAGTTGCTTTGAGTAAAACACCGCAGCTCCATCATGATAAGCTGATGACGCCACCAAAAACAGAACAATAACATAAAAAAACAGGTTCATCATTCGTACGTGCTGTGGTTGACCCTCAGCCGCAAAGTTTATTTGCAGAGAAAAACGAAAATCGGGTTACATAATACTTGTTTGCGCACATAGTCGGGATGGTTGCCTGGTAACAGGCATAACTTAGATACCGCGCGTACTGTGTGACAGTAGAGAGAACAAAAGGACGGAGGAATAAACATCTGAAACTGAGATCATGTGACGCCTCAGCGTACGTCTTCCATACATTTACGATACACTTTCCACAAACCTTTATCATTAACAACACTGTATAATTTGTACTCCCAAAACGAATAATACAAACTCTTTTCTCATTTGGGGAAAACACACACATACACACAAACACACACAAAATCAACCAACGGCTTATCATGTTTAATGCTTTTTGTTATACCTTATTCTGCTTTGCCCCTGACACACACCAAAAATGTGTCCAATTTCATCACTAGTTCATTAGAGAAAAAAAAAAGCCAAAAAAAGGTTACATAATACTTGTTTGTGCACATAGATGAAATCATTACCTGGTATCAGGCATAACTTTATAGGTGCCGCATAGTGTGAATGTAAGGAGGAACAAAAAGACCGTGGAATAGATAAACTAAGGCTTAATTAATGTGACTCCTCAGCATATATTCTCCATACATTTGAGATACACTTTCAACAGACCTTTACCATTTGCAACACTCTATAATCTGTACTTCCAAAGCGAATAATGTAAACTAAATCCATATATGGGGAAACACAAAAAATTAGCCAACAACTTGTCATTATATATAGACTCTTTTTTTCTGCTACGCCCCTGACACATACCAAAATAAATCCAATTTCAGGACTATAATAGGACCCCACGAGAAGGAAAAGTTCACACATGGGGAATACAATCCGGTGTTTTGTTTTTGTTTCAGAATTATTTCACAATGACACTGTCATTGATACTGCAGATTGCTAAATATTGGAAAAGAAAGTGCATATAGCATATACCTATACTTGATAACATTAAAATGCTAGTAAATTTAATATCTTAAGATAACATCAACATCGACAGTCACGAGATAGGGTTTTTTTTTCTTTATCCTCCTTCGAGGGACTTTATTTCATTTCAAATATCTAAAAAAAAAAGTTCACAAAGACATAAAGAGAGTAGGAGGTACGAACATAGAAAATAAGGGTGAAAACAATTACTTGTCAAAATCATATCATCACATAAATTTCGATTCCTCTGGTGAAAGTATGCTTCAAATAAATTATATCCAAAATATTCTCTGAATGTAACATTACCTCAGCATATTAATTTGTGCATCCACAGGTAGTCAAATGTAATTTTTTATGATCCAACTTCTGCTCTAATTCACAAAGTTGCCTTTTCGTGAAATCAAGTAGCTTTTTTAAAACCAAAAATTTCAAATTCATAATGAGCTCCGTTCTAAAATCTGTCAATAGTGCGTAAATATGCGTTGCTTTTGTTGTATTATTGCTTAGTATATATAAACGAAAAATCGTATATTGGGCAAAAACTAATATCAAATTTAACAACATCAAAGATTTATCTCTTACATTAAATCCTATTAATATCATTTGCTCATTAACTGTGATATCAATATGAAAATAATCGCATATGAAATTTGATATTTTTTCCCAATATAACTTTGTATCGGGGCAATATAACATAGCATGCCAAATAGATTCAGCTTCGCTGCATTTCTTACAAATCATATTAGACGTAATTTTCCATTTTACTAAATTTTCTTTAAATGGTAATATTCTACGTAATAACTTAAAACTGTATTGCTTTATATTATTATCAAATAACTTTCCAAACTTGAGATCAAACAACACTTTCCAATCAAATTTTGGAGGTATATGCAATGTTTTTGTCCAAAAATATATCACACTTAACTCAGATTTCTTTCATCCAGCAACAACAAATAAAACTGTTTTGTTTTTAAAGCTATCAATTCAATTATATCCCCAGTATTTATCTGAAACAATTCTTTATTAAACGTAACATCTCGGGTACATTGCCTTTTACACAAATAATCAAACCACACTTGTGGCAATGCTTTTTTTAATTCTTTCGTATTGAAACGACATTAACAAAGAATTCAAATTCATTATTTGATATATTTGTTCATGATTTTTCCATGATTCATTTTCTATCAACTGTTTAACATGCATAATACCTTTTTCAACCCAATCTTTATTAAATAAAACTTCATTCATATACTTGATGTTCGTATTATTCCAAATAATTTCATTTGGTATATCATTTACCTGCAATATATTTGTATAATGCACTTTTGCCCATGTAGAAAGAAGATCAAAATAAAATAACGGTAATTTATATCTTTTACACAATAACAGCATATCTGCAGCTGAACAATTTTAATGTAGACATAGATAAACACCTCCAATTTTATATAACCAAAATTTACATATATATTTCCAAGATTTATCACTAGCATCTAATAATTTCGGCAGCCAAGAAAGCCTAAGTGACTTTATTTTTACATCTAAATCAATCATTCCTAAACCACCTTGTAAAACACAATTCATTACAACCGCTCTTTTAACTTTATCTCTTTTAGAATTCCACAAAAACGAAAATAATATCTTATTCAACTCTTTTACATATTTCTGAGGAATTTCATAACAAGTTTCATAACAAAGATAAATCAACTGAGATAC
The DNA here is from genome assembly GCF_964275005.1 of Diadema setosum. Lineage (NCBI taxonomy): Eukaryota > Metazoa > Echinodermata > Echinoidea > Diadematoida > Diadematidae > Diadema > Diadema setosum. Next base: position 88,064 of record NW_027307686.1, on the reverse strand, counting down.
AAGTAACGATTTAATAATAACTACTTTCCCATAATACGTTAATTTTCTCATCCTCCACATTTTTATTATTCGCTTAATTTTCTCCATTTTAACTAACCAATTCAAACGATTAAATTCATTTGCTGTCTGACACAAAACAACACCAAGATATCTAACCGGCTCTTCTGTCCAGTCTAAATTTTCTAAACAATTTACTTCATTAATATCAATATTCAATGGTAATATTTTTGTTTTTTGAAAATTCAACTGTAACCCAGCATATTCACCAAAAACTGATACCTCTTGCTTTGCAATATTACCTGACTCTACCGAGTCAACAATTAATGTAGCATCATCAGCTAACTGTGAAGTACGTATATCATAAACATCACGGGACGGATTGTTATAAACCGGTATACTAATGCCGTGTATATTCAAGTTAGAGCGTGTACGTGTTGCCATTACTTCAACTACTAAAACAAATAATAACGCTGATAGGGGGCAACCCTGTCTAATACCCCTTTTAATCTTGAATACATTTGTAACCCATCCATTATTAATAACCTTTGCCATTACATCCGTATATAAAACATCTATCCATTTAATAAATTATTCCTTAAAATTCAATCTTTTTAAAACCTGCAAAAGAAATTTATGACTCACACAATCAAACGCGTTTTGAAAATCAAAAAAAAAAAAATAAGTATACCTTCCTTTTTGAATACATGACAATAATCAATAATATCTTGAATCAATCTCAAATTATCCACAGCTGAACGCCCTTTTATATAACCAGTCTGATCACCAATTTATCTAAAATTCGTTTATCTCCCTTTTTATATATAAGTGTGAGAACCCCTTGCTTTTGACTTTCAGATAACTCACCTTTAACATAAGCTTCATTTAAACTCTCAACCAATAAATCTTTTATATCCATCCAAAAACATTTATAAGATTCAATACCTAACCCATCACACCCAGGTGCCTTATTATTTGACATAGACATAACAGCTTTGTAACATTCCTTTTCTGTAATCATTCCTTCACAACTATTTGCATCCAATTCATCTAACTCACATAACCTTGTTCCTTTCAAATAAACAGCTAATTCATTATCATCAACAATATTTATGTCAGAATATAATTTTTCATAATACTTCACCATAAAATTTAAAATTTCACTTCGACAAAATAACTTCTTACCATCTTCAATAACACAATCAATTTCTTTTTTAACTCCATTCATTTTTTTTCGCTTTAAAAAACATTTGGTTGACTTCTCTCCAAACTCCATCCACCTTTCTCTTGCTCTTACATATGCACCTCTACATTTGTGCGTATATATCTCATCCAGTTCTTTTTGAACATTTTTCATTTCTTGAATATCTTCACTTTTACCATTTTTATCTACCATTGCACTTAAATCTGAAAATTTCTTCTGCAACTATGTAATTCTCTGATTCTGCTTTTTTTGTTTACCTTTTGAATATTTAATTGTCATTTCTCTAACTCTGATTTTAAATATTTCCCATCTCAACTGTGCATTTTCATTATAATACTCTATATTAACTTTTTTAATCAAATTTTTAATATAATATTTAAACTTTACATCTAATAACAAAGCATTATTCATTTTCCAATAACCTTTACCCCGAGAGGTGCTTAAAACTTTCAACTTGAGCGATACTGCGTTGTGATCGCATTTCAGTGCTGGACGAATATCAGTACTATGCACGAGAAGAAGACACCAGCCAATAATCAAGGCGAGAATAAATGCCTAAAGAAACTTGACGCCAGGTATTTTTTTTTTTTTTTTTTGTGAGGATACATCTTTCTCCACACATCTATCAATTTGTAAATTTTTGAACGGGTTGTAGAAGCTTGCGTTTTTGAGAAACGCCCCTAGTATCCATTTGAGGGTTTTGCGGTGTATTCCAATCTCCTCCGCAAATGATCAAATCATTAACTTTCTTATTCTTATTGACCAATACCAATACATTTCTATAAAATATTTGTTTATCTCGTGGTTTTGTAGGAGCATATATATTTACGGGTAAATAAAAACATTTTTGATAACCTAGCCGGACAGCAATAAATCTTCCATCACCTTTATAATAAGTATTTAGAACTTCTACAGGTAAGTTCTTACGTAATAAAATCGAAACACCTCTGGCATGATTTGAACCATTACAGAAAAATGTTCGTCCACTCCACTCTTTAACCACTAGTTTTTCCACGTCTTTAGTCCAATATGTCTCCTGGAGACATGCAATATCAGTTTTCTGTGCATGAATCCATGTAAATATTTTCTTTCTCTTCATCTGATCACGCATTCCCCTTACATAAATGGAAACAAAATTAAATAAATTTTCCTCATCATTCAGTACTCTGCTTTTTCGCTCTCTTCATCGCTGGAGCTCGAGTAAGAAGAGGAGAAATCCCCTTCCTGTAATTCCTCCTCGTCGTTGGTTGCTGGTTTCCCCTTGGGATGTACCTGCGTTGTTAATTCGCGTGCGTGGAACATTCACTGATGATGCGTCATCTTCGGTCAACCGTGCAGAAGCTGTGTTACGTAATTCTTCATGGTGGGGAGCGCTCGCCGAGTCGTTCGTGAACTTGGAGCTGGGAGCCCATTGTCTGCGTCTCGTTCTTGCGCAGCGTTGGTTGCCGGGCAACTGTGGCTGTAGTGCCCTGGTTGTTTACAAACCCGGCATTTGACAGGATTTTGGCACGTTGATGCATGATGCCCCGAGTCGAGACATTTGGAACACACGGCTGTACTTTCATGCTTCTCTGGCTGACCAGCATGGAAAACTCTCGTATGAAATGTTTTGCCTATGGTCAAGAATCTAGGGAGGGGTTTGCTAGGGGGGTCAATGTACACCTCGATCCCCGTTCAGGCAGCTTGTCAAGCGACCACCGACACGAAGCTGTTGACGTGTTATTTCCCCTCGAATCGTACACTTCATGCTTTCGAGCTTAGACTTTATGAGTTCATCCCCCACCGAGAGTGGTAGATCTTTGATGAGCATTCGTGTCATATGCTCATCTTTTGCTTTTGTGTAGGGATTCACATCATGAACGGCCACTTTCACCCCATTGATACACAACCCATGCACAATGAGTTTCACTCGGTCTTCGTGTTCAGTGAGATATAGGCGCCTCAGTGCACCAATTCTCTGAATACCAGCAATGTGCTCAGATTTGATGGTTTTCATAAGAGAAATGTATAGATGCTCACCTGTCACTGGTGTGTTGGAAGGCGGTATGTCTTTCGCTGACACAAAGACATGCTTCGGGCTGTTGGGTTCGTACGTTGCGTTGGGTGCTGCCATTTTTGCGTATGGTACACTCCATGCAAAAACGTCCAAATTGACATCCAGAAATATCACTAAAATCACGTTGTTCCAGGACAATTTTATGGAATGTCTGCTACTACTTTGCTGTTATAACAAAGTCTCTTCTCAAAGAAACCGAAAAAACGAAGATCTTTCAATCGAAAAATAGCTGAAAACTTGCAGTCAGTAAGAAGGCCAAACGTCCGTCGTAACGTAGCCTTTTGTCAAGGCCCTCTCGCTGTATGGTAAAGAGAGCCCAGCTGAGTGGGGTTGCGCGAGGGCCTTTTGAGATCTGCTTCGCATCCTTTTGTTAGCCCTTTGAATTACCGACTTTTGCTCCCCGATTTTGGGAGCAAAAGTCGACGACCAATCAGCGTGTCTGTCTGCTCGAACCCGATTTGAATAGAGCGAATGCACGCCGCAAACCTCACAGAACTATACACACAGAGTGTGTAGAGTTCTGTGGCAGACCTCCGCGGGCGGTCAGTGATGCATGCGAACAGGCATGACAACACCGAGGCTGAGGATGCGGGGAGCGCGCCACTCCATTGGTTGACCAGAACCGTTAAAATGAGTATTCAGAAGGGTTCACGTTCATGAATAATAATGTGTAAAGCAGATCTCAAAAGGCCCTCGCGCTGGCGCGCTCGGCTGGGCTCGCTTCGCTCGCCCATTACAGCGAGAGGGCCTTGACAAAAGGCTAGTCGTAACGCGACCTATGACCTATGAGATTTAGGGTATGTTAGTGAAGATGAAGCAAAGTGAATTGAATATATTCAGAATTATCCCCTATACGAGGTAGTTTTGCGAGGCAATTGCAGTTGTTATTTTGCAGGGTTAAAGGTCAGCAGTTGTTATTTTGCAGGGTCAAAGGTCAGCAGTCAATATTCGTTTCGCCACGTCGCTGCGTGTCGGTTACATACACCTTACGGTGTATACAAAACAATGTGTGCAAACAGTGCAATCTTCCGGTTTTCGCCATTCACTTTACACAGGGAGGTGGGAAGAGACAGAGTGGAATCTCTCTCCCCACCTCCCTGCTTTAAAAACATTCTGATCGACCACGAAAAGAAAACACTCCAGGACGTCGCTGGGTGTCGGTTACACGCACCGCAGAAGAACGCTGATAAATCACCTCATACAAGGACGACCACTTACCTGCTTACAGCGTCAAACAATGACTAGTCCATTTGTGCTCAATAATTTGCACAGTGACCATCAGTTTTACAACTCTCCAAATTTAAACAGAAGTAAAAATAAAGTGTAAAAGCGTTCAAATGTTTGAAGTTCGCCTGTTACAACTACATATGTATCTTTGAAGTTGGAGTTGAATGATATACATTGATGAACAATTTTTCAATTATTCGACATGTTGATGATCTACAAGTAGTCAAATGTGGCTTGATCTATATCATAGTGTATAGCCGTATTCACATATTTTCTTAATTTACCTAGGGGATAGGTAATAATCATGATATTGACTGGCCTTGAGGGAGATACCAGATAAATATTGCCCGCATTGAAAGAATATTTTCCGGTATCTCCCTCGAGGCCAGTCAATATTATATAATTGTTATTTAGACCTATGTAGCCCATATTGTGGGGAATCTAATATTGACCACAATTATGACATCAAAACATTCACTCTCTGATGGCCGCTTTTTGACAAACGAAACCAAAAAGAAAAGAAGTAAGAACTGCACTGTTCCGAACGATTGGGGCTTTTGTAGTATAATTAGACAAAAACAATGAAGCTTCAACTATAATTAGTTATACTGAGTACAGAGTTTCATGTTTTATGATGATTTGAATGAAGAATAAGAGTATTTTCGATATTTATAACAAATTATAATGAACAAGGGTAATGACATGGCAGCCGCACTATAAGAATGCATGAGTTGGGACTCAAGGAAGCAGAACAAACGAAGAAGGCATGCATAGATAACAGAAAGGTGAACTTGCAGGCAAGCTGTATTGTAATGGTATTACAGTGCTACATTTCTGAAATATGTGAGACTCCTATGTCATCAACATTGTTCAGTGTAATTTGTTTAAGGTTTTTCAAAGTATTGTTTTTCTGCTCAAGAACCACAAAAAGTTCCACAAATCCATACCTGGAGCTGTCAATTTATGCACCACAGTCATGATGTGAAATCATGAAAATCGTCTGCCCCTTTAATGCCAATTTTGATACTTTTTCTATATAGTAATATCAAATATACAAGGTAGTATCATTGTACTTGAAACATTTTGAAGGTTCAAATTTAGGTTGACTTTTTATTAAACATGTCGTACTTTATATAGTCATTTCAACAAAATTCGTCATTTTCGATGTTCATTTCCCGTATGAACTGAGATTGCAGGGAGTGAGGAGCAGATGCTGAAACTGAAGATGCGCGATAACTTTTTATGTATTGGTATTGTACGGACAGTGCGTTTCTGCTGCATAATATATTTGAAGTTTGTTCATTTTCGCAGAAATATCTTTGAGGAGGAAATACTTTTTCAATCGCAAAATAAACCAGTTTTATTTTTCATAGCACAAATGATATTTGTAATATCAAACAAGTTGCCAATTTTAACAACTCAATGCCGTATCAGTAATAGAATTTTGCTACAGTGTATTTCTTTGTCGAGTTCCTGACATGTGCAATGAATTTGTGTAAGTTTGTATAACCAGATAATTAGAGGCTGTACGACTTGTGAGCTGTATAACTCGTAGGCTGTATAACTTATGGGCTGTATAACTCGTGAGCTGTATATTGACCTTTGGGCTGTATAAGTGGGTGTCGGTCTATAGCAAGGGCGTACCGAGGGGGGGGGGGGGAGGGGTGTTTTGGGTGTTCAAACGCCCCCTTTGCCAAAATGGGGGTGTTTGAGGTGTTCAAACACCTCCCTTGGGCAAAAGGGAGGTGTTTGAGCTGTTCAACACCCCTCTTCAGCAATGTTTAGATGTTGACAAAAATGAAACAAAAGCTGTCTTTACCGCTTTTATTTCCGTTTTGAATTCCGCCTTTCCTTTCTTTTGTGTTCATTTTCTCTCTCTCTCTCTCTTCCTTGTTTTATCTTAATGTTTGTGTGGATAATCATACATTATGGAGTTACATAATATTATACGCCCTAAAGAACGTACAGTACGTGTTAATACTACGTTACTGCACCGCGCGCGAAGCAGACGCGCAAACAGTAGACATTCCCGATCCCTGCTTTGCTTTCTGGCCGAATCGCGAAGATACATTGCGCATAATTATGTTTACCGTTTACCGGTATTATACCGTACGCGGTACCGTAAATTGTGTATGATGTATATGTGTGTACAATGCATGCTGCGCTGCAGCCTATTATAGGCATATTGCATTCTAAGTTAGTAGTATCAACTACCAAGTACAGTCAGTATAGTAGCCTACTGGAAGCAGCAAGCTCTGGAAGCTCTGGGAGTAGCAAGTTACTTGCTACTCAATGTAATTAGTAATAGCACATGGACTTGGTAATCTTTAGTAATAGTACATGTGAATTGTTTCAATGACTGAAAGTTAAAACTGAAAGATAACTGAGTGTGAGTCTACAAATTGTGGTTGGATGACTTTATTGCGCCTAAAATTCACTAGATATCTAGGTCTAGGACAATTGGAAACAAAGAAGATCGGACATTTAGCCGATTTTGTACCCCCTTGGCTGGGGGGGGGGGGGGGGAGGGGGCGCCCAATAGCGTTGGGTATGTTAACTGACTAGTGACATGGGAATGTGTACAAACAATAGGCCTATAAAAAGACTATAATAAGAAGGGAGTGAGGCCTGGAGGGTGCAGTCAACCAAACACATAATTGTTCCAGATTCTTGAAAATAGGCCTAGCCTATCCCCTTTTAATAAGGATGGAAATGGGTTAAGATTTTGACCCCCTATATCACAGGTTTTTGGAAGGGAATCCAGCAAAATTACCCCCTTTCGGAACAATTTCAGGAATGTTTGGGAAAGATTTGAAAACTACCCCTAATTCAACAATTTTCAGGGGAAAATACTAAAAGACCTCCTATTTCAACAATTTTTCGGGATTATTTCCCGAACTGAGCCCCTAGAATATGCCCCTTTTCCCGAAAAATCGGAAACACGCATGCGGTACAGTTGACCACCCGAGGGGGGGGGGGGGGAGTTTCCCCCTCCCCTACGAAGCGCAGAAGCATCGACGTTTCTACTACTTCTCTTCTTTCTTTTCCTCACCTTTTTGTCTTTTTTACTCCTTTTTTTCTTCATGTTTTTTCTTTTCCATTTTTTTTTTGCATTTTGGGGACGACCTCACCCATCGTCCCCCTGGCTACATGGGTGTGGTCTGGGTCAGCTTCTCCCATTTGTTTATACACAAAATGCGTCGGTTACTTATCCAATGCTGTTTTGCGCCCTTCTCCATATGCATGGCAGGCGTTACACCAAAAACGGCGATCTATCCGGTCTTCCCCTCTCCATAATCTTTTGTAAAAGTAATTCATGAAATTGGGGTCTTAAGTCTTAACTGTACTGATGCTTCATACATTTATTACTAGTAGTAACATGGGTTATACGAGCACAATTTCGCCGGCGGAGGGGAGGGGAGCTGAACCTTTCGGCTTTTTGCCAGATTATCAACTTCCTTATTTTCCCAAAATAAAGTGAGAAAAAACGCTACACAATGCAGTGCCTCAAATTTTGATTTTTTTTCTTAATAATTGAAGTGAATAAGCTAATTTGTTTGTGTGTGTGTGTGTGTGGGGGGGGGGGCATCCAGACTATTAACACTAATATAAAAACAAAAGCCTTTAGCTGCCACTTCCATTTCCGGAAAGTGAATAATTCTTATTCCTCCAAAGTTAAGCTACTAGTACTCTGTCTCATGATTTGACCACAAATTTACAAGATAAAATGATATGCAATAATTTGAATGAGTTTTTATAATAGAATTATTATACCCATTCATATCCGGGTTTTTTCTTTTCTTCCTTTTTTTTTTTTTTTTTTGGCGGAGGCGCACAAAACTAAAAGTTCCTAATTTTTCCACGATCGACACTCCTAATAGCCCTGTCATGACGTGATGCCAGTATCAGCAGACCTAAGTTAGTTCTGTTCTGTAGTGTCTGGTGTGGGAATATTTTATTCGCACACGCAGTGCATCTGTGCAAGACGAAAATGGGAAGTTGTTACAATGAAAGATTTTTTGTAATGATTCAACTAGGTGTCGACTAAGATTTTACATTAAAATAATTTAATATCAAATTATTTGTATTTAATGCCCCTTTTTGAACACCTCCAATATTACTGGGGGATGCATGTATGTTCTTGAGGGACGCACATTGCATCGTGCATTGCCCCCCCCCCCCCCAGACACACACACACTTGTTCAACGTCCGTTGGCAAAAGCATTGTTCAACGTCCGTTGGCAAAAGTTGGGAGCCCACAGACACGACGTAGCAATTTTACGCTACTGCATGAGAAACTTCTGCTGCGTCCAGGCTGCGTTTGGGCTACGGATTCACTCCCCGTATGGATGATGCGCGTGCTCTCTACAGCCAACGAGCGCACAACGAATTGACACCGTGCGTCTTTTCCAAAAAATATAAAAGACGCCCGGTGTCAGTGGGTTGACCGTAGAGAGCACGCGCCTCACGCAGCTCGATCAATCGAAGCAAAAGATCCTCATGCACTAAAAGTGCCAAGACGTGTCTGCGTGTTCCCAAATCCGTACGGAATCGGTACTCCCCACGTACGGATCTCAAATTTTGCCCACGTTTTTGCACGTAAACAGCGTGCGGGCCACGTACTTACACCTTGCGCAACCGTACGGCCGACGTGCGTTGACGTACTCCCTTCCGGCGGTTGCCACTCCCTCCGTTTTCAGAAAACCGTAGCGGACGTGGCCTCCGCAAGAAAGGTACGGACAAAAAAAAAAAAAAAAAAAAAAAAAAAAAACACGCATTGTGGGTTACCTGGGCAAGCTGTTGTCTTATTGTATCATTGTACTATGTCTGAATTAATTTGGCTCTTTTTAAATTAATGATTCTTGCGTTGAGTTATTAATTTGAATAAAAATATGCAGTAACCAACACTGGCTATCGGGCGAAAGCTAGTCTAGTGGATATGACGCCTGTCTAGTAATCAGGAGGTCGTATGTTCGATTCCCATCCGAGTATGTAAAGCCCATGATGTTTATATATATATATATATATATATATATATATATATATATATATATATATATATATACGTAAGTAGAGTGTGAACTGCAATATGGCTGACAGTGCTCAACTATTTAGGAGCCCATGTAGTACAATATATAGTAGGATGGAAGGCGTTGCTTTATTAGTGACTTAGCTGGACAGTCTGTTTCGGCCGAAGTCTCGTCAGCAACTAAATCAGTTTCTTGTTAAAGTACAGTGTACTTTAACAAGAAACTGATTTAGTTGCTGACGAGGCTTCGGCCGAAACAGACTGTCCAGCTAAGTCACTAATAAAGCAACGCCTTCCATCCTACTATATATTGTACTATATATATATATATATATATATATATATATATATATATATATATATATATATATATATATATATATATATATATATCATGGCTTACTCAAGACACACTGAGTAATCGGTGTTTATACATGTTGAGAAGGGCGATTTGTCAATCAGTTGCACTTAATTTGGCTCTTTCAACCACTCCAACTATGTTTAACCCACTGACTTCCTGGGATACTACGTTACATCTATAAGTTAAAGCAAAATTCAATGCAACTCGTAAGAAAAAGAATCACGATAAATTTCCTTCATAACAACAGGGCTCTGGCACTGTAGAGGCGTGGGTTTGCCGCCTTCGACGGCCCTTCCAGTTCATATTGCCCATGAGTCCATGGGCGTCACCAGGGGGGTGCGTTGGGAGCGAACGCACCCCCTTTAGACCTAAAAAAGAAGAAGAAGAAGAAGAAGAAGAAGAAGAAGAAGAAGAAAAAAAAACCCTTTAGTCTGCTCAACGCCGGACGCTAAATAATCTGGCAGCACTGATTTTACATATCTATTTTACAGTATTTACTATTTACAGACCGTACAGTACATACGGTGTGGAGCACGCACACGTTTGCGTGTACGTGTAACTGTGCTGCAAGGATGTAGGGTCTATGTACAACACTTTATTTCGACCAATAAAAATTGAAAATGCGAGCCCAAGTGCGAGCCTTAGCTTCAAAAAATTTGTGGAGGGGCAAGCATATTATAATCCCCCCTAATTAATAATTCCCGAGATGAGAAGAATTTCTTGCGTTTTGACAGAAAAAATTCCCCCATAAACACATTGAAAGGGTAAGCATATCATCCCCCCCCCCATAAACACATAATCATAATTCCCGAGATGAGAAGATTTTTATTGCTGTTTTGATAGAAATCTGTCCAAATGTTTCACCCAAAGTGTGCACCAGGTTGCTGAATTTCAATTCTAAAAATGAAAAGTCTCTCTCGTGTGGGAGGGGGATACCCCTTCCCACACCCTTCCCCGTTAGGTCTCCAACCATACACTTAGCAAACTTGGGGGACTGACAAATTTCAGAATATTTCATCAGCATGTCACTTGAATTCAAATATATTCAAAAGTTCCCTCATCAGTTGCCTCAAGCTATCCGTTACATTTCGAATGTTGACTCCTTTAAAGTTGCCCTCAATACTCATTTGTTCGTAACCGTTTTCCAGTAGAATTGTATATTATGATTTTTTTTTTCATCATCATTATTGTGTCATTCATTTTCATGTGCATGTTTGTGTAATGATTTCTGCATTTCATAACTCACTTTATCTACTGCGCCTTGAGCACGTTAGTCATGTGGAATTGGCGCATTATAAGTACCCTGCATTATTTTTATTATTATCCTCTTTGATTTATATTTCCCCCGCTCGGTAATTTGGGAACTGACAATTTTTGGAGTATTTCGTACAAGTGTCAGGGGGCCCCCTGTAACAAATAATTGATCAATTATAAAAAAACAAAAAAAAAACAAAAAAAAAACAACATGAACAATAAAGGGACTTTTCACGTCTAAAAGTTGTCAATTTCATAACTGAAAATGCGAAAATTTTCGCTTATAACGGGGCGAATAATACACTAACAATTTACATTATTATATCTACACACTAATATTTACCTATGAGTAAATTTAGTGTATAGATGGTAGCCTCGCGTCCTCGAGTGTGCACCCTGAAACATACATTTAGTAAACCTTTCGTTTTTCTTTTTCTTCTATGCTTTTATGCTAATATAAGAACAAAATTGCTCGAACAATGCGATCACGTTTAAGCTTTTAATGAATACATTTCAGACGAATGGCAAAATGAAAGTGGCTTGCTCCCTCTGCCCGTACTTATAGTAAAATGAACATTTGTCCTAAGTTATGATCACAGTTCTTCGCAGTTTTTTTTTTTTTTTTTACCGTGTTTAATACCCTAGAAATTTGCTTTTAAAATGCTCTACGTATAAACGCGACTTATATACCCGGCTTTAAAAAAAAGTGTCTACCGTCAACAATGACCGTAGGAGGGGGTATCCCCCTTCATCACCCTCCCCGCTCGGTCGCTTATATTTGCTCCCTCGCCGAGGATCTCACACCGTCACATAATGTACCCCCGTGTGTTATAATCATAGTCCTTTACAGTAAATTTTCCAATGTTTGATTTCCAGAAATTTGCTTTTAGATGCTCTACAAACGCGACTTTTGTACTCTGCTTTTACAAAAAGTCCCTACCGTGGGAGGGGATATCCCCCTCCCACACCCTCCCCCTGCTTCGGTCGCTTCGCTCCCTCGCCGAGGATCTTACACCGTCACATAATGAACCCCCCGTATGTTATAATCATAATCCTTTGCAGTAAATTTTTTCAAATATGCTTAATTCCCGGAAAATGCTTTTAGATGCTCTTGAAACGCGACTTTTGTACTCTGCTTTTACAAAAAGTCCCTACCGTGGGAGGGGGTGTCCCCATCCCACACCCTCCCCCGCTCGGTCGCTTCGCTCCCTCGCCGGGGATCTCACACCGTCACTAATGTACCCTCCTATACAATATTATAATCATAGTCCTTCACAGTGATACGGACGATTTTGAATCCCTATCAGAAATTTGATTTTTAATGCCCTATACATGCGACTTTTATACTCTGTTTTTACAAAAAAAAAGTCCCTACCGTGGCAGGGGGTATCCCCCTCCCACACCCTCCTCCGCTCGGTCGCTTCGCTCCCTCGCCGAGGATCTCACAGGTACCGTCACTTAACTACCCCCGTATGTTTCCTGCACAGTGATTTTTTCCACTATGTTAAACTTATGCTTATGAATACGTGCCACTAACAATGTATGTATATACATGTACAATATGTACAGTGTATTATGTAAATGTACATGATGATACAGGAAACAATAAATCAAATAAAAAAAGAATCTCGCAGGTTACATTCAGTGTCAAAACGCACCCCCTTGAAAAAAAAAAAGCTGGTGACGCCCCTGGAGTCGCATTGGCATAACTACGGGAAGGGGCATGGGGGGCACATGTCCCCTCAAATTGGCTGGTAAAAAAAAAAAACCAACAAAACATTTCCGAAAGTAGGAAAAGAAAAGAAAGGAAAAGAAAATGAAAGAGAAAGGAAAGAAGAGCAAACAAAAAGAAAGTGGAAGAGAAATACCCGGAAGCGTTCGCTCCCTTCGCTCACTCGCATTTTAAGTATTAAGCAATGCAGGTTATATTAATAATTACAATTCTTATAAAAGGGAATTGGTTTGTATCTTGTGTCTGTATCTAATGTCATATTATTCTTTTACTTAAAGAATTTTAGTATATAATATAACTGCAAGGAATCGGGCGGAGGTTGACCTAAAATAGATGAATTTCAGTGGATAATGGCCTGTGACCAATAGCCTATTCCTATCATACCCACTATGAGAACGGAAGATGCCGATAAAATATACACCATCATGAGAATGGAGAAACAATACACTAGAACCTGTTCTCACTATACAAAATTCCAATGTTTTATCGCTCGTAAAATCTAGGAACAAGATGGTTTCCAGTAGCGTGATGCCTGAATATCATAATATTTGGGTAACTATCCTCGAATGCGGCATGAAGATGTATACTTAATAAAAATCAATTATTGTATTTTGATGACGAATCTACGTTTTAAAGAAAATAAAGTTTCTTGTCGGTCGCTCGCTCGCAGAATGGTTACGGACAGCAAGCGAAGTGCCCAAACAGAGTCATATTCGGCTGATAGCCTAGGTGATGGAATTATCTTATGGGCTTATAGTGAATTTTGGTGACGAAATCACACTTCTATACCGTGAAAAAAGAGAAGTAAAGTTAACAATGAAATTTCAGATGAGATCACTACGAACACAATACAATACAATAATGATAATAATGCTAATGATTGATAATAGTAATAATAATTATAATAAAAATAATAATAATAATAATAATGATAATAATAAAACTAAACAGAATGACAGAAATAGTTAAGATAGATATGAAATAATTAAATCTGACATTTCCTTTGCCTTGTTTCCTGTTAATGTCACTTTCATATATTTGCATGTTTTATATTTATGTCTACATGTCTCTGTATCTTCTGAATATGTAATTTCCATTGAGTTACATGTAAAGAGAACAAATACCCATATGGACAATAAACGATGAATTGATTGAATTCATATTATTATCATAATTGTTATTGCCATTATCATTATCGTTATTATTACCATTTTTCAGGCTCTTCCCACCCCCTCCCTCCGCCACACTTTCAAAGCGTTCCCGCTTGTCCTGTCAATTATTTTCAGTTAAAATGAAGAATAGATCTAATCTTAAACACCCCCCTCTAAAAAATTCTGGGTACGCCTATGGTCTATAGTGACGAGCACCCGATTGGCATTCTTCAGAGCAAGAACATCCCGTTGCCTTATAATTAAGTATTGTGCCTTTTAATACTCCATCCGGTTATTAAATGATTTAAAGAATCTTATACTTGCGTTTACCCTCAAGACAAGGAAATGAATCACCATATCAACTTATCAGTTTGTGTTGTTAGTTGTATCCACATTCTATGCATATCAAAATACCAATCTGCTTTTTGATACTCTATTACTTATGTTGACATATCAATATAATGTTGAATATTCTACGTTTGACAAAAAGTATGTTCTTTAACTGGTCTAAATGCTATCTGAATGATTTCTATGTAATGAATTGTATTTTTCGTGTATATTTCCAGATATTTGCACTAATTATTTCATTTAATAAATTGATTGATTTCAATTGTTTATTAATTTCAAGTAAAAGAATCTCGTAAGAACTATAGTGTTGCTTTGCAGGTAGGAAAGAAAGTAAAGTGGATTTAAACAAATGCTATAAAAACGAGGTTTGTAGATAAGGTTTGATTCATGGTACAACACCCACCCACTTCATGATATTCAATAATCTGATAAGTTGAAGGGTATTGAAACCTATCAGAGTAAGAATATTTCAAAATTTGACATTTTTTTTTTATAATCAGGTTATTTGCTATATTTCTTAATTACTGTACCTTGAAACACATGGTAATATTATTGGTATATACCAATACAATGTAAACTGATGCTTTTTACCTGTTGGTGTTAATTATGTTGAAAGAAAATAACATTATCTTCTATATTATATATGGTGGTAAAATTATGTTTAAAACATGTTTTACATGTCAGTTAACTGTTGTTCTTGTAATGAAGGGCTATTGTATATTTTTGTAGTAAGCATATATGTAAATGAATCTTGATATGGATAATAAATGAATTGAATCCATTTGCGCGTACCTGTGTCGATCTTAGGGCCCCGCTGCCCCCCCCCCCCATGAAAATATGGGGGGGGGGGACATATGATTATGATTTTGCCCCACCCCCATAATTCCTGAGATGTGACTATGTTCTTGCTTTTTTTTTATAGAAAACTGCCCAAATATGTCCCCCAAAGTGTGCACCAGATTTCTGAATTTCAATTCTGAAAATGCAAAATATCCGTCGTGTGGTAAAGGGTACTCCTCCCTGACCCTTCCCCGTTAGGCCCCCTTCCATAAACTTAGTACATTTGGGAGATTGACAAATTTCTGAATACAGTATTTCATCAAAAGTGTGTATCAAATATGTCACTTCAATTCAAATAAATTCAAAAGTTCCCTCATCCTCTTTTAATGTACCTTTCATCGGCTCGGATACTATCTATACATTACGACTCGGCACACTTTGGGGATCGACAAATTTCCGAATATTCCACAAAAGTGTGCATCAGATCGTTCTATTTCAATCCTAAAAAAAGGCTTTGTCGTGTGGGATGAGGCTACCTCCCCCCCCCCCCCATCAGCTTCCATGTATCACTTAGGAGGGCCTAGGCATGTATAATGATGTAGGGGCTGATCCAGGAATTCCGTAAAGGAGAAGCGCCTTAACATCTTTTTTTAATTCATATTGTAAAAAAAAAAATAGGGGCCACCCCGCCTTGGATCCTCCACTGGATGTCGCACACGCGGAACAAGAGCTGAGATACCGCAGTTTAGCTTTTCACTTATCTCTTAATATTTTTATTTCTTACTATTTATCCAAAATTTTTACCAAAAGTGTGAACAAGATCGCTGAATTTCTGGTCTGAAAAGGCAAAACATCCCTTGTATGGAAGGGGCTATCCCCTACATCATCCCCCGCTCGGTTGCTTCGCTCCTTCGCACAGATATTCGAACTCCAAGTTTTGTCCCCCCCCCCCCCCCCTCCCCCCATCTTGGAAATGGTCTGGTGCAGTACACTTTCAGGAAAATGAATGGACAATGTTCAATCCAAATTGAGAAAAAAACAGTTCGTAAGGAATGTGAACGGATGAAATTGTGGTATCCGTCACCTATTTTCCGCGTGTGGGTTTTCAATATGCGGAGTCTACTTATATGGACAAAATGGGAGGGTGTGGGAGGAACAGAAATCAACCTTCTGGTGCACATTTTGGGTGGAGTATTTGGAAAATTGTCAATCAGAAATTAAGAACACGAACATTCAAAGCATTCAAAGCAATGTAAATGGCTATCAGTGGTTATGATAGCATCATGGTATACGTATTTCATTAATTTTTTTTTCGGCATCTTCGTCTTCACTGTGTACTTACTGACACTCTGTGGAAGGAGGGTATCCGTCTCCTACGTGAAGGAGCTTTTGCATTATTAGATTTTAAATGAAATAATTCATTCATTTCATTTTATTTCGTAATCTGGAGCAAACTATTGAGGTCATATCGAAAAACGCTTCAAAGAAAAAAGTGAAACAATACAATACAATACATTTCACTTAGGCACTCTTCACAATTACAGCGTACCTAAAATTTGGTATGTATGACGTCTGGCAATGGTATAGATGTGCAAGACACCTTTATCGTCACTATCGCGTAATGCGTTGCCATTGCAACGGCAAAGTTTTGTAGAAATCACAAGTCTTGGATCCATTTGCTCTCAATTTAAAAGCAATTCAGCTGAAATTTGGCACATGCGATCAGTATGATATACTGTGTAGTTGTGCAAGACACCTTTTTCGTGTAATGGCAACGTCAGATTTTTATATAAATAATACAAAAACTGGTCTCTACTACCCATGGTAAGACATACTGTAAACTGAAGCCTTACCACTAATATTCCAAATTCTTAATTAAAGGAGCAAATAACTCTTTCCAAAGTAAGCAACATCAATTCCATGTTAGTACCTCACAATCACAAAGATGTGAATTGAACTAAAGCAATTCAGCTGAAATTTCGCACATACGACCAGTGTATTCTGTAGCTTAGTTGTACAAGACACCCTTTTCGTGAGCGTTAAAAAATCAGTTGCCATGGCAAGAAAAAGTTTATTTTAACAGATCATACAAATATATCTTGACTGACCTATATAACTCCCTAATAAGTTGTTGAGAATTTGACAAGAAATTTGGCATATTTGACCTTAACAGTATGCAAATGTGCTGACTTTTATTTCTCGTCATTGTCAAATTAATATGTTGCCACGGTAACATCGTTTCTTAGATAAAATCAAACAAATATATTGTAGATTTCACTAATTCCATATTTTTTGGGCATTTGACTTAAACTTTTTTCTCATGTGACTGCTGCAGCATCTGTAGACGTGCAGACGTCATACTTTGTCATTGTTGGACAATGTATTGCCATGTCACATCATTTTTGTTTTAAATACAGCATACAAAAACATTGTGGTTTTAATTATCGCCTTCAGGTTTTGAGTATTTGGCTTGACATTTGACACAGTAGACCCTAACCGGTAGAGTAGGTAGATGTAAAAAATTTATCCTTTTTCATTGTTGAACACTTTTTTTTCTTTGCCATGATAACAGCTTATTTCGAATGAAAATCATACAAATATATTGTGGATTTAGCTAACTCCCTCGATCTTTTAACATTCAACTTGAAATTTGGCATATGTGACCACTATGATAATAAATAAAAATTGAAGTTGTGCAAACGCCATCCTATTGTCAAACGATAATGTTACTAATTATGGTATCAATATTTTGATATAAAATGCCACAGAAATATTGTGGATTGCGCCTTTAACCCGGCTTTTGAGCATTTGAAATAAGATTTAGCACATATGTCCACTGTAGTTTATGTGCAATAAGTCTTTAGTTAATGTTGAACAATGCATTGCCATGGTAACCACATTACTTTTTCAATAAAAACACGCAAAAAATGTGGATTGAGCAAACTTTGTCAATTTGTAAGCCTTTGACTTGAAATTTAACTCATGTTTGTGGCTGCTTTTACTATGTAGCCTAGATGTGGAAACTTCATTTTCGTCAACATTATTGGTCAATGTGGAACGATGTGTTGCCATAGTAAAGGCATTTTTTACATGAAAATTTCACAAATTATTAGTGGATTTTGCTCACTTTCATATTTTTTTAAGCATATGAATTGAGGTTTGGCCTATATAAGTAATCTTAAATGAGCAAAACACTTGTAATCAATATTGAACAATGCATTGTTATTGTACCATGATATTTTTCAATAAAGAACATACAAAACTATTGCGGAATGAGCTATATAGTATAACTCCGTCAGTTTTAGGTGGGGTATTTTTCACATTCAGTGATAGGTTTAGTTTTGCCAGCTTTCCTTCCAAAAAACCTGTGCTAAGGCATGTAGGGGGTACTTTTCGCTGTCTTCCCTTCCAAAAGCCCGTGCCTATAGAGGGTCAAAATCCTAATCTATATCCATCCCTTAACTTAAAGTATGGTGAACGAGAAAAAAAAGGACGATATTCATAAACAAGGTGTTTATACATTTCTGAAAAGCCTAAGTCTCTAGGAATATGAATAATTAACTTTCAGAAGGAAAAAACGTCTCCAGAACGATGGAGAGATGGTGTTTTGAGACCCTTTTCAGACCACCTGAACCCGATCTGACGGCGAAATTTTGGTGACCAAAATTATGACGTCACGAAATGTGCGCTGTGCTACGCACTCCATCCACACAGTGGGCTCTGTCTATAGAGGGCCGTTGCGGACGTGGTTCCATTGGGGCATACGTATGGAGAGGCAGTTGCATACGTATGCCCATTTCCACGTATGCCCCAAACGAGTTGTGTCCGCAGCGGCCTTCCATATCCGTCGCCTCTTCCTCGCTTCTTCTAACACCCCGACTTTGCCACTGTCACTATCAGTGTCAATGTCACTGTCATCACTCAATTCACTCTCGATGTCAAAGTCTTTCCGTACAATATAAGGTACAAATCGGACGTTTTAATGTCTCAGTCGAGAAAGCAGATGCGTCTAAAGACAGGCCAGATATTGCATCCGCTCAGCAAGAAATACGTGCTTTATGAATGGCGGCCTCAATGTCCCGCTGCACTCGTAAAGGGTTTTGTTCATTTCGTGACGTCATATTTTAGAGCTCGAAAAAGACGGCTGTTCCGGAGCGAATATCGGTGAAGCAAATCAGTCAGTTTTAACTCGCGATTTCGATCAGTGGCGCGAATATCTTTTAATAAGTCACATTAAAAATCTGTTTAAGGAGACATTTCCCTCTGCTTTGACACCTTCTTTTATATGATTTTCTTGATTTTAATGTCTCGTTCACCATACTTTAAAGGGGATATCTGTAAGAATCTGGAACAAGCATGGTATATGGTTGACCGCCTGAGTGTGTGTGTGTGGGGGGGGGGGGTATAATTTCTTACATTCAAGAGACTACTGTCAATAACAATGATACAAAAGTTTCTCTTGATAAGGCTAACCCCCCTCCCCCAATTGTGAATTTAATTCTTCTTTTCCGTAGGTCTCTTCATGATAGGATGAGGGACAGGCGAAAAGGACTACAAGGGTATCGAAAGTACAGTGAATGCAAAATCGATATCACTCTTAAAACGCTCACCCTATCAAGCAACAAGTTATGGTAGGGTGCGCGTGTGATTTCCATAATATTCTCTTTTTCATAAAAGAATGACAATTTTTGAGATATTGTTTCAAACAAATATTAATGAACAAAATACAATGATGGACAAGAAATTTCTCTAAATTTGGATAATAGTTTGAAGTGAATTCTGAAAACATGAGATAAAGATTTAAAAAATTTGTAGGATTTTGTTGACTCTACCGACCCCTTCTCGGGGTATGAAAGTACAAACATATTTACAATATATGAATACAAAAATGTAAGTGATAATGTACCTGTACATGTGAAAATAACACATATAGATCAAGGTGTAAAGGACATGAAACTACTCTACCACTACGTGTACACACATTCACATCTACTTTACTTTCTATAAAACTACTGTCTTTCTTCTTTGGTTTTGAATAAAACTGAAACATAATTATTCTGACAAATTTGGCTAGTTTTTTTAAATGGCAAGCATTAGATGAATTGAAAAGTTTGGTCATAAAAGCACTTGATCTACTGGCCATCAAGCTACCAAATAAGTACAATAGTCTCTCTTTGTGAAAAAGGGACAAACAAGAATATAATGAAATTCATCCCCTATATCTGCAGATGAACATATAGTACAATGTGATTCATGTGTCAGGCTTGCATCAAACCTGACCTTATTAACAGGTAATCCATTAGATCGACATCTGAATTTATTTAAAGTAATATAATCTTCCTTACACAGGATATGTAAATACTTCTCAAACATCAAATTATCTTTAAACATTTTATTATTTGCACAAATTCTGTTTGACAATGTAGCTGCTCTCCACTCTTGAATAAACATATCAAAAAGTCTAATATTTGAGGTGTGTGAAATCCATGCAACACTAAATCCACCCCTTGTGCTAACCACACATTCCCAAGCCCTGCATAATCAAAAGTATTTGCGATAAATAATAACCATTGTGATTTTGACGGAGAGTATATGTCTCCTTGTAAGTGCAGAAGAAATTTCAAAATTGTACATGAATGTATGGTTTCTTTTCCCTTAATTAATGTCAACCAGAATCCAATCATTCGACATTTAATAATGGTTCAAAACACCACACGTTCAGTTTCACCATAAACCATACAATCAGGAATACATTTGTTCAAAAGCAAAACTTGCTAGGAATTTTCTATGGAAAATGTCAATTTGGTCTATGCACTCATAACTCCAAACTTCACAACCATGGAGTAAACCAGGTAAAACAAAATGATGAAAAAATGGCACTGTGTGTCCACAGAGATCTGTAACTTTTTAGCCTTGACCAACATGCTATGAATAGCTTTTCTAGCTTTGGTGACTTGTAGAGAAATTGCCTTTTTAAAACTACCATTATAATAAAATTTTACTCCAAGTTGCACAGTCATCTACAACCTCAAGTGGATCATAACCATAAACAAATGAAGGAATTCTTCTGACCTTCCCGCGGGAGAAAATAACAACTTTAGCCTTGCTAGCATTAACAGTCAAGCGCCATGTCTAACAATAACTATCCACAGCATCAAGAGCTTTTTGCTACTCCTCTGGAGTTTCTGCTAAAATTACTGTATCATCTGCATAAGGTAAACAAGAAATAGTTAAGGTTTTTTAGCATTATCAGAATCCAGGTGGTCAGAAATCTCACTTTCCAAATATTTCATTCCATTTGTATGATTTTCTAATGTATTCTTGAAAATCATTTAGATAAATGGCGATTAAAAGTGAGAATAGGTTTTCGCCCTGTCGTACACCAGTGTTACAAGTAAAAAAAAAACCCTCTGATCTCTCCCCCCCTGACCGGCACACATGATTTAGCTCTCTCATAAACGTTCTTAATGACAGCAAACAGTTTACCCCTAAGTCCAGTCTTCGACAATTTGTACCATAAAGCTGATCTATCAATTAGATCAAATGCTTTCTTGTAATCAACAAATGTACAGTATAAACGTTTTTTATTTGCATATAATATCAATAATAGTCTTCAAAACAAAATATATTATCCATTTTTGAATACTTAGAATGAAAGCAAGACTGTTCTTCACCTAACATATTACCCTGCAAACACATAACGTTTTCAGAACGTTTCCTAAACTTTTTTTTTGGAGGTTTCATCCGTCTTCGTATAAAATGGACGTTTTTAAAACGTACATACAACGTCAATGTTGGGACTTAGCATTTACCGCAAAGCACAGTTTCTTTGGAAACGTTTTCAAAACGTCAACGTTTTTTCATATATCAATAGGCCTACTAATTAAGGTATGTGTGATATAATTTTAGTAACCATGTCTTCATGGATTACAACATTTTGCTGGTATATAAAAGAATGTGATACAGATTCATCAATTTGGTATAGGATATAGTATAGGTATAAAAGTGGTAGGTCATTAGGAACAGGTTAGGATATGATTATATACGATTAGGGTACATTAATCCCGGATTGTGCCTGTATAATCTCTTAATTATATCTTTTTTAAATACCCAATAAAAAGTAAACATTAACGTTCTTAAAAGAATTTCTGGACGTTCTAGACGGATATGAAATATTCTCTGAACGGGGGTCTAGGACTTGTCCCCCGGAGGACAACTCCCCCGGGGACTACTCCCACCTGACAACTCCCCCGGAGGACGTCTCCCCCGGAGGACTACTCCCCCGGAGGATGTCTCCCCCGGAGGACGACTCCCCCGGAGGACGACTCCCCCGGGGGACAACTGCCCCGGGGGACAACTCCCCCGGGGGACCACTCCCCCGGGGGACCACTCCCCCGGGGGACCACTCCCCCGGGGGACCACTCCCCCGGGGGACCACTCCCCCGGGGGACCACTCCCCCGGGGGACCACTCCCCCGGAGGACCACTCCCCCGGAGGACCACTCCCCCGGAGGACCACTGCCCCGGGGACGTCTCCTGGGGGACAATCCCATACTGAACAGAGATTTGTGTGTGTGTATGTGTGTGTGTGTGTGTGTCCTAGAAATTAGAATTAAATTCATTTGTGTAAAAACAGTATTCTTTTTAAACGAAATTTAAATTAAAGTTGGCGTTACCTAAGACACGTCCATCTTTATAACAAAGTTTTTGAAATCTCAGCAGAAAGTTTTTACCATTGTACACGCTACATGTAATGTCGAAAAAAGTAGAAACGCAGGTCCATTTTATCACTGAAAATTGTTCAAGAGATAAACACATTGACGGATACACGCTTTTGAGGGGAGAGTTCATTCCTTAGCATGTACCTGTTATTCTTCATTATTTTATAATATTTTAAGAAGTCTATTCTTTGATGATTTTCTTTTTCTTTTTGCAATTCATGATTATGATAAGGAATATGTTAAATGAAAGAAACATATCATTCAGAGGGGTGAAGGCTCAAGTTTTTGAGTTTCTTCAGTTTGTCTCCCTCTACAAAGGAATATGTTGTTAGAAATACCCTTTTAATGGGGTTATGATATTTATCTTAGATTCTTATGATAGTTACTATCCTGTATGTCACTGTCAGTAATTTCATTGTGCAATTTTCGTTTGTTATGTTGACTGTGAATTTATCTGAACATCATTACAATTCTTAATGTCGGAGAAATAATTGACAGAAAAAAATATGAATATTCTGTTCCTGAAAAGACTTGAACGTGTAAAAAGGTAATATCTTCCAACCGGCATTAGGCACTATAATGCAGAAACAGTATTAGCACTGGTTGCACAGTTACCATGCATCCTGAATGCACCAGCCACATACCGGTATCTGCATGACACACGTATAACATAACCCTTGCTGTACTATTGTTGGTAGAAAACACCAGATTGATAGCTAGAACTTGTTATTAAGAGTATGGTAGTCAATACTACTTGAAAAAATACAGAAAAATGCAAAAAAATGGCAGTTGGGGTAGGCAGTGGTAGGGGTAAAAGGCAAGGACATTTTATGCCTAAATATGTGCAAAAGGTTAGTATCATGTGGAAGATTAGGTTTTACACTAAAATTATCATTATAATCAATTTCCTTGACCCCCCAAAACATGGGGCTAGACACCAAAACCATCACAATTGACCAAAAAACAGCCGAGTTATAACCAGAAATGTCTTTTTAAAGCCGAAACGGCGACCAGCTTTTCTGCCGGGGCACCCTGGATTTCGCATTTTTCGTTCTTTTTTTTTTCAAAAATGGTGTCAGTAGGCACAAAGTCATCAAACTAAGGTGTGATGAGCATGTTCTGAAAATGTCATCCTCTTTAGCCCATGTCTAAGAGATATCAAGGGATGACGACTGTAATATTTAGCCTGTTATTTAGAGAGTTCCTTAGTTGTTTCTTTAATCAGTCAGAATAAGCACACGATCTTGGCAGTAATTTGTTGTATTACAATCATGACGAGTTTGAACAATGCAAATGCTTTAGCGATATCGATTGCATCGGATGCCCAAGGGAAGAAACGGACACTGGTCAAAAAGTATATGTGCACATTTTGTTAACACGCAGGTGATAGGTTGATAGGTTTTTATTCTTCTAGGTCTTGGGTGCAAGTAAGGAGGTTTGCTGAGGTAGTACATCTACCTCCGGGGTTTCTCGAGAGGGGTAACTATAGAGCATAGCAACAGCATCATCTCTGTGGGGATTGGTTGGTGCTGCATAGCTAGGCACTAGTCTCTGCGTTCAAACTGTACTAATTTCAAACATTTGGCATCTCCCTTTTTTTAGAAAAGTAAAGTTTCTCTTTTTCACACAGATTTTTTTCATTTATCAACTACCACTGAAACTTAATTAATAAGCCATTGTCTTTTTAGGATTATCATGGCAATTATTTGATACGTTGTTCACACAATATACTTGTCCTATTTGAGTAATAATGGAAATACGTCTTGTATGGGCGTGTTTGACTTGCCATATCTTATATCTTACATTCAACTTTACTACATGTGTAATCATAGCAACACATCTTATAAACACAAACATTACTGATACTTGTAAAGTGAGTAACACTTCACTTCAATATTGAGATATCACGGCTTTGTATGACACATTACAACGCACTCTTATAACGACGTATGTTCAATCTCGCTCTTCACACTTGGAGGAATACTTGTGATTGTTTTGTAAACTGTACTTTTGTTCACTTTTAGAAATGTGTTATTTTTGTCTTTGAAGAAACGTTAATCATTGTTTCTCTTATAATAATCGACAAAGATGATACTTTTGATAAGTTAGATGAAACACTTTTATTGCACTCAAAATGTAACCAACTCTACTCTCCAGATGAATAGTTCAACATCTAAACATTATCACAATCCCGTGATCATTGTCATTTCATTTCCCGTCAAATTCCGGTATCTATCCTATAAAATAGATAAGTTTTTACACTGGTCCATATTTTTGACCTGATCTTGTGATACGATATTATGTTGAGTCATCTAGCTGTGTTCCATTAAGGATTGTTTTCCGCTGTACCTCTTCTGATGTCAATTCTGTTTTGACAGGAGCATTTTTCCTTCAAATTCCACTATGCAACTTCTTGGAAACTTTGTCTTTGAAACAACGCTTTTCGCTTCGATCAAAGTAATTTTACTGCACTTTTGTTTCTTGGTCAGCTTTGTTTGCACATTCTTTATTACTTTTGGTTTCAGCAGCTGACTAGCTGTTGGCAGGGTGGTCCTTGTCCTCCTCTGCATCAACAATTGTGCAGGACTAGCATCTAGCCCATCGATCGGTGTGTTCCGATAGTCAAGAAATGTCAAACCTGGATCTGTTCCATCTCTCATTGCCTTTTTCATTAGACATTGCGATTTGTACTGTCTTTTCAACTTTCCCATTGCTATGTAGAAAGTGATGAAGACGTGACATGCTTGAATTGGTACTGACAAGCAAACTCTTTGAACTGGTCACTTGTAAACTGTGTACCATTATCTGATACCACAATCTCCGGTATACCATTACGTGCAAAAGTGTTGTTTGCATATTAACTTCAATTACTCTTACGCTAGACATTTTTTTTTCCATGTTCAAACGTTATCAAATAAAACTGTGTGAAACAAAACTCAATTTTCAATTAATTGAAACTCAAATCATCCCATCTTTGTGGTTGAGAGATTTGTGTTGGTCGTGCGGGTGTGCTTTCCCAGGGCTGTTGGAAGATATTACCTTTTTACACGTTCAAGTCTTTTCAGGCACAGAATATTCATATTTTTTTCTGTCAATTATTTCTCCGACATTAAGAATTGTAATGATGTTCAGATAAATTCACAGTCAACATAACAAACGAAAATTGCACAATAACGTATTACTGACAGTGACATACAGGATAGTAACTATCATAAGAATCTAAGATGAAAATCATAACCCCATTAAAAGGGTATTTCTAACAACATATTCCTTTGTAGAGGGAGACAAACTGAAGAAACTCAAAAATTTGAGCCTTCACCCCTCTGAATAATATCTTTCTTTCATTTAACATATTCCTTATCATAATCATGAATTGCAAAAAGAAAAGGAAAATCATCAAAGAATGGACTTCTTAAAATATTATAAAATAATGAAGAATAACAGGTACATGCTAAGGAATGAACTCTCCCCTCAAAAGCGTGTTTCCGTCAATGTGTTTATCTCTTGACCAACTTTCAGTGATAAAATGGACCTGCGTTTCTACTTTTTTCGACATTACGTACAAAAGTAAAAACTTTGTGCCGAGATTTCAAAAACTTTGTTATAAAGATGGACGTGTCTTAGGTAACGTTAACTTTAATTTAAATTCTGTATAAAAAGAATACTGTTTTTACACAGATGAATTCAATTTTAATTTCTAGGACACGAATAAGAAACATCTCTGTTCAGTTATGGGATTGTCCCCCAGGAGACGTCCCGGGGCAGTTGTCAGGTGGGAGTTGTCCTCCGGGGGAGTTGTCCTCCGGGGGAGTTGTCCCCCGGGGGAGTTGTCCCCCGGGGGAGTTGTCCCCCGGGGGAGTTGTCCCCCGGGGGAGTTGCCCCCCGGGGGAGTGGTCCTCCGGGGGAGTGGTCCTCCGGGGGAGTGGTCCCCCGGGGGAGTGGTCCCCCGGGGGAGTTGTCCCCCGGGGGAGTTGTCCCCCGGGGGAGTTGTCCCCCGG
Organism: Diadema setosum; assembly: GCF_964275005.1. Taxonomy (NCBI): domain Eukaryota; kingdom Metazoa; phylum Echinodermata; class Echinoidea; order Diadematoida; family Diadematidae; genus Diadema; species Diadema setosum. The sequence goes on along the minus strand of NW_027307686.1, from coordinate 61,207 downwards.
GGGAGTAGTCCCCCGGGGGAGTTGTCCCCCGGGGGAGTTGTCCCCCGGGGGAGACGTCCTCCGGGGGAGTAGTCCTCCGGGGGAGACTTCCTCCGGGGGAGTAGTCCTCCGGGGGAGCTGTCAGGTGGGAGTAGTCCCCGGGGGACTAGTCCTCCGGGGGAGTTGTCCTGATACGCTCTGAACGTTCTGGAACGGGACTTAAGACTGTTTAAAAGTTTTTAAATTTTTTTTAACGTCATAGACGGTTTTCAAAGGTTTTCTGGGCGTCAGCAGAACGTCCACAGAACGTTTTGAATGTTTTTTAAAGGTCTTACTGACGTCTATAACGTCCAAAAGCTTTTCTGCATGTCCTTAAGAATACCGAAAGGTTTTTCATTGGTTTTCAAACGTTTAAAAAACGTTTTTATAACGTCTATATGAAACGTTTTGAATACGTCGAAAACCATCCACAAATAGACGTTCTGAAAACGTTTTGACAAAACGTCCAAATAACGAATTTGGAACGTTTCAAGAACGTTCAGAAAACGTCCAAACGTTAGCTGGGTAGCTACTTCGAAAAACTCTGAGATTTGATGATTTAAAATGGAAGTTAAAAAGTTTTCCTAGACAACTGAGAAGAGTTGCTCCTCTATATTACCAGGATTCGCGTCTATGCCCTTATTCTAATAGGAATGATAATCCCTATATATGCACCATTCAGTTGAAAAAATACCACTGTCCTGTACAGTACCACATTGAAGAACTTTACCAACACATGAAGCATCTCTACGGGACAATTCTTAAGAAACTCATTTCTTAAATGAAATCTTTTCCAAAGGCTTTTGAATTTCTAAGTTTCTTAAAATTGAAAAGAGAAACCAAAAGCATACTATCATTTATTAGTATCTAGCATAACTTTCGTCACCCCCCCCCCCACACACACACACACACATAAAGACCCGTAAGGCCGTTAACAGTAACAGTTAAACCCGCTACAACAAAAGGATCCGAAAGTCGGGGAGGACAATTTTCTGAAAATGGCATGACATTATTCCCTCACTTTTCTCCTTTAATTTCAAATATAACACCATTCATAAAAGTATTCGGTTGCGGAGATATAGATGATTTCATTAGCGCTTGTCAAATAGTGGAGGAAATCAGAGTTTCGAGAAAAACGCATTCAAAGTTTTCCTTCCGACGCTATCATGATCAAGGGGAGGCGAGACAGTTTTCACCGATTGACAGTAGAAGGCATGCTCCTAGCGACCTCCGCGATGTTCATTCAAGCTTAGCGCCAGCGGTCTATGCATGACCAATCAGTAATCACGATGCAGCGCACTGACCAATAAGATCACTCTCTCGTTGCTAGGGGCGGAGTCTAGCTGCGGCGCTAAATCCAAATCTTCAGACACGTTTCTGTTACATTGAAAGTCAGAAAATCATGGCACATAAAAACGCTGATTTCTTGCCTTTCCTTTGATCATTTAGCGACTTTAGGATCCTTTTGTTGTAGCGGGTCACATTTTATTTGTCTACGGAGTTTACGATATCTCAAATTCTGGTGTAACATATACCTGTTGTGTAGCTGTCAACTGCGACAGTCTCAATGTTTAAGATTTTAGAAGGCCATGCCTATTGTAAGTACACATTTCCTGTCATGCATAAAACGAAATTATAATGCTAAAAAACAATGCTCAGTGTACACACTAAGTGTGTGCCCATGTATTCATCTTTGTGTTAGTGTCGGTAGTCTGATACGTTGGCTGCCTGTCCGCTGTAGGCAGACTAGCACTCTATCCCTTCTAGGGTCTATACATTTTAAAATTGATAAGTAAATAAACCTGAATAAGTGTAGCAAAAGAAGCTGCTGAGTCCGAACCAGCAGAGAGAAGTTCTGGTTGAAACGACTTCACACCATCCAACCCCATGGCCTCAATATCCAGGAGGGAAATGACTAACCACCATTACATTTTATATCATACATTATATTATTATTATTCTTTTTTTTTCATTTGGTTTGATTTTATTTCTGCCGTTTTCCAAATCACACATAACAAAAGAATACACGTATTTAGAAATTAACATTACAGGACGCATATTAAAGCCAGTATACTGTCTTACAAATTAATTCAAAACACATTATGAACATGACAGTATTCGATGTGTAAGACGTGTAGCATAATATCATTCACAAAAAAAAAAAAACACCCAAATGTTCAGAAGCGAATCGTTGAATCAACAGTTGTAGATCATGTAAATAATAATTGATTATTCCATTCAGAGTATATCATGTCGTTCCAATAAACGAATTTCAGAAAGAAAATAAAAGAGGGGAATTCAAATAGATTATTATTTTTTTTTAAATTAAACATTTTCAGTTATTATAAAAACAGAAGAGCAGGAGACCGCGATCATAAGCAGCAGTTTGACATTTTTCGAGGCCTCGGGGTAAAATTCAAGACTTAAAATCAATTTACATATCTGTATGACGGACGTGTCTACAAAATAGAATCAATAATGAAATCCAAAATATCATAGTAATTTATGAAGTCAAAAATAAAGGGAAAATTCAAAATAGTTATCGTTTATTTGTTGTCAATAGACATTCTTTACTATAATACAGTGCTGAGGTGAGTGCTATGCTGTGCTGTGCTGTGCATGCCATGAAATACAATCTTGTTCATACCTGATTGAGTTTGCTTCTGGTGTATTTTTGTGTCACACGTATGTCTGTTACATATTTCTATATACAATATCAACAATTTAGATGTGCAGCAAATTACTAAACTCCTAATATATCGGTATAAACTGTTTAAGAGTGAACATAAAAACCCCAAAACGTGTTATCACTCATACATCATTGTATTTCGACATTGTATTTCGATAAAAGATATTTTTTTCATAAGTGCCTTAAAAGAATATAATTTAGTGGTTGCCTTGATTTGCTCAGGGAGATTATTCCAAACGTGTGGTCCATGGTGTCTAATTGACTTGTGAGCTATCATTAGCTTGGGATTGTGGAGGTGATAATCTTTGGAATGTCGAGTTGGGTAAGCGTGGACGCTGGAGTTCACAGTAGTGAATAGGTTGTGGAGCGAGAAGGGAAGGTGTTGGATTTGTATTTGTACATGAATATTGCGCATTGTAATGTATGAATATTGTTTATTTTCAGACTTTTCAATTTAGAAAATAATGGTTCAGAGTTTGCAAGCTAATGTGAGTTGGTGCAAATACTCTTTTTTGGACAAGGTGAACTGATTGAATGTTTGTCTTGTTAGAATATGCCCATACCATATTGCGATATGTGATGTATGGTAAAATCAGTGCATTTTATAAAATAGCAAGAGACTTTTCTATCAAAAGATCTTTGAGTTTGAACAATATACCTATGTCTCTCGATACAATTCTACTTTTATATTGTTTACATGTTCTTTCCAGGTAAGATTAGCATCAATAATTACACCAATAAATTAAGTAGACTTTTTTCCTACAAGGGGAAACCCATCAATATATAAGTTACATTCAATATCAGAAGATTGAACATTTTTTAAGATATATAAAATTATTTTGATCAATATTTAAAGATAATTTATTGCATTTGAACCAAAAAGAGACTTTACATAATTCAAAATTAAGTGTGCGGATAGGTATCTCTGGATCTTTATGTGAATAAAGTATTTTTGTATCATCTGCAAACAAAATGTAAGTTAGAATTGGTGAAGCATTGATTATATCATAAACATAGATAAAAAATAACAGAGGGCATAAGATAGACCTTTGTGGTACTCCACAATTGATTTTTAATCTCCTGGAGGAACATGAATAAAAAATCAATATATTGCTCACGGTAAGATAAATAATCGGTGAACCATAGCAGAGGTATTCCTCGAACTCAGTAATGTTTTAAGAATTTTGTGATCAATAGTATCAAATGCCCTACTCAGGTCCATGAAAACTCCAACATTATGTTCCTTATTAATAAAAGCTTCAATTATTTCATCACAAAGTTGAATTAGAGCGTAGAGTGATTTTTCCTAAATCCGAATTGATTCGGAATAAGAATTTCATATATTATATATTACATTTTAAAAAGATTGTTATCATTATTATTTTCTTTTCTATTTTTGATTTTATTTTGTTCTTACTTTGCGCTTTTTCCAATTGCAGACCATTCTATTCCCGATTGATTCCCTCCTCTTGTCAGAGTCTCTTTTATTCAGCCTTTTTCCACCTATAGCATATACACAAACTTGTTTTGTTTGTGTTTGTACATATTTGTGCTTACAATGGCCATTTATGCTTGGTTATCAATTTACACATTTTCTTCTCCCTTGGATTTTGTGTCTCCCTTTTTCATGTGTGCTTTAATTAATATCATTTTAATTTCTTTAGCAATATCATTATCAATGATGTGATTCTGTATAATTCTTCAATAAAACATAAATAAAAAATAATAATAATAATGTTATTATTATCTTTATTATGTATATGTGACCATGCATCACAAAACAAAGTCGCATGCACTGATTTTGTGTGAGGACTGAAAATGAGTGAATTGAGTCAATCTACCCAAATTTACCTTTTTCATGTTATTTTCTGAAAGAGCAAGTCTTCTTCAACATTATGCCATGTTGGCTATTTTTCTTTTTTTTTTCTTTTTTTTTTTTTTGCAGCTGCTGCACACTGGGTTAAGATTTTGAGGGATTGGTGTGTCAGTACTCCAAGGTCTTTTTCCTGTGGTGTTTCTCGTAGGGTGGCATTTCCCATGTGGTAGGTGTGATGTGGGTTGTGGTATCCCATATGCATCACTCCACATTTGTCACCATCAAGGGCGCCGGAAGCGGGGGGGGGGGGGGGGCAAAACGACTTTTTGCCCCCCCCCCCCTGCCCCTTGTAACAAATAATTAATCACTAGTTTATTCAAAGACCGAAAATTATAATACACTAACAACATACATTATTGTATCTATACACTAATAGTAACTTATGAGCAAATTTAGTGTATAGATGGTAGCTTCGTGTCCTCGAGTGTGCCCGCTGAAACATACCTTTAGTAAACCTTACATTTTCCATTTTCTTCTTTGCTTTCTAGCAGTATAAGATTTTTTTTTTATTGTTCGAACGATGCAATCACGTTTAAGCTTTTAACGAGTACATTTCAGTTAAATGGCAAAGTGAAAGAGGCTCGCTCGTTCTGCCCGTACTTATAGTAAAATGAAAAGTTTCCATCAGTTATTATCATAGTCCTTCGCAGTGATTTCTTTTACTATGTTTAATTCCTCAGAAATTTAATTCAAAACGCTCTATAAAAGCGACTAGTATTGAGCAAATTTATTTACCTCCGGTGTCGTCATAACATGAGTTAATCAATCTTTGATAGGCAAATCGGGGGGGGGGGGGGGGACAAGGGGCAGAGACCTTACAAATTAGGGAATATTCACAGGTAATTTAATTACACTTCCCTTATGGCGATATAGAGCTTTAGGTCCTAAGTTTTTTTTTTTCTTTCATCAAAACTGCATAGTCAAACTTTTTAAGTACAGTGTACTTGGCAGGTATTTTTACCAGTGCGATCAGCCAGACCAGACGCCATGCGAAGTACACTTGTGACATGTGTACAGCAACGGGGCTGTGTATGGTTTAGTGTGATGGAATATGCAAATGGACACCATGCCCCCCGCTCTCAAAACGGCCCCTCCCCCAAGTTTGGAATAGATGTATTCGTGATGTAAGAGTCTGCAAGAATGCGTGGAAGGTGAACTTGTGATACTCAGATGAGCGAGAGACCCTTAGGTCTCTTTATGTTAAGAAGTGAACCTTTTATGTATTTGAGGCATGGGAAAAATTGTCAGACATGTGAGTGTAAGAACCCCTTAGGCAGGAGTCTCACATCTAATGTGTAAGACTGAAAGGTCACACGTTTTGGTCTTTTGCACCTACCATTCAAATACATTTATCAGGGTAAAGTACGTGTTTGTCTTTTATGTTTGACTTTGCAGGTGATATACAGCCAAAATCAACATCTGACAAAATGTTTGCAGTTAAATAAAGCTTGCAGGAATGGATACCTTATATTTTGAGGAACAACGTGGGCGTCATTGGAATGTCTGCTACCATGTTTGTTTGTTTTTTTTTTTTTTGTTTTTTTTTTTCAAGAGATGGAAACCATGTTCCATGGATGTTATCCTGCGGGCATACATATTGCACAGGTGAGTGAGACCAAATGCATTCAATTAATGATTCAGGTGGTGCCAAACTCCAGCCCCTCTTCACTGATAGCCTGGCACCCAAAGGCAGCCTGAAGTTTGGACTATGAGCTATTCTGGCTTTTTGTTTATTTTTGTTTAATGACAAAATATAGAAGGCGTATTCATATGTATGGCTATTAATTTTGATTCCCCCCCCCCAAAAAAAAAAAAGAAAAAAAAAACTGAACTATTAAGCAAACCTGAAGATGCAGGGTGCCAGATCTTACTAAATGATTTACCAGAGGAAAAATCAGACAGTGGGTGTTCTTGACACTGTAATAGCCTATGTTTGCTGCATGAGGTGTAAGTGCACTTTATTCAATATTCATTGATAATGTCAAAGTCCATTGAACTTTGTCTTTGAGAGGTATCATATCTTCTAGTCCTAAGCATGGAAATGTGTGATAGAAGGAATGCATATTAATGTAGACAATTGAAGATATAATTGCTGTGATTAAAGACAACTGTTTCTGTCAATATCCTAAATGGTCACTGTTCTTTTACTAATACTAATATTAATACTAATACTAATACTAATACTAATACTAATACTAATACTAATACTAATACTAATACTAATACTTTTTGTAAAGATAAATGAACACTATGAGGATAAAAAAAGGAAAGAAGCATAAAGTCTGGGGGTTAAAGGACCCTCTACCACAGCAGCAGTGGTAATTTTCCATCCATATATTTAGCCTGTCTACATAAGATTGACCAGTCCTAACATTACGTCCGAGAAGGATAAAAAGAAAAAAAAAAACCCAATGAATACAGGTAAAAACGACACTGTCAAAAACACCACTTGAGCAGATAGACGGCAAAGGTCACTAAGCTTTATGGGGTTAGCTAACAAGCTATCAAATACCACCCCTTAGTAATGCTCGGTGAGTCTGCTGGATATATGTAAAGTTGTATGAAGAATATGATGTGGGAATTAGCCTTGAAGAATGGGCACATATTTTAACCCATGCCTCCGCCACGAAGTGGTGCCGGAAGCATTATGTATTCGGGTTGTCCGTCCGTCCGTCCTTCCGTCCGTCCGTAATTGATTTTGTGGACAGCGTAACTAAACAACCTTTCAAGGTATCCTAATGAAACTTGGTATGTATGTGTATGAGGGGGTGAAGTTGTGCCTATCAACTTTTTGGTGCCATGCTTAAGGGGCAAGTCCAAACTATTTGATTCAAATAAGACGAACTTGGTGTCATTGTAAAGCCGAGATGTTAAAATACATGAATTTTAATAAGAAGACAGAAAATTGCTTGTGTGTGACCAGTAATAAATGAATATACTTGCATAAATTACAAATTAGAGTAACGCGTGGGACATCAGAAAATTAATTAGATATGCAAATGAGGGACGTGCCAAAATTTGCATGCCCCACGCGTTACTTTTTAGGTCATTATTTCTCATTTGCATAGACGTTGATGATTGAATTTTCCTGAAACTTTCAAAAGACCAAATCTGCATTAGTCTCCATCAGAACCAGGAGAAGAAAATTCAGCCTGATCAATGTAATTAACACAATCTTTAATAAAATTTGGTAACGTGTGGGACATTAGGTAATGCGTGGGACAACATGTGTATTACAATGGGAGTATATTGAAATTTGCCATAACGAAGTAGAATTTCCCAAACATTATAGAATAATGACTTCTCTCTACAGTGCTCAGAATATTGATTATTTCGGCCTTGTACATTCCTGGCAGTCTTTCAATGAGCTGGAAGTAAATTGTGGAAAGTTGTGTTACAGAGCAAAAAAAAACAAAACAAAACAAAACAAACAGAATTTACTTATATATATATACATATATATATACTTCATAGGTCTTCATATAGTCTATGGGAACTCACCATTGCTCAATTGTAATATATTTTGCCACATTCATTGAAGAGATGACTTAATCTTTCCTTCAATATGCAAATTCCAGAGTGAAAAGTCTTATTCTTTGAACAAATAAAGTGTCTGCTTATACTGCTGAATTAACCAAATTTTGTTTTTCCAGACACAAAATGAAATGAACGTTTTGCACATAATACTTGTGCATGTTATATGTTTAGGGTGTGTATTCTAGGTAACTTGAATATCTTGCTTGATAAAAAGTTAGTCATGGTTTGTGTTTGATCTTGATATGCGGCTATGAGTGTTGGGCTTACACTAAACACACGACCACGGTCACTTGACAATAATAGGTATGGCTCAAGTTATACAACAGACTTTCACCATCCATATTAATAAATGAACAACTTTGCCTTTGGGGGGGGGGGGGGGACTAAAGGCCTACATGTACAGATTTACTTGTAAATCTACAACACTTCTGTGGACAATATAAGTACAATCTTAACCCTTTAGCAACTGAAGATTCCGTGTATAATGGCCTATGGCTTCATAAATGATACATCAGTATTACTCTACTCGACAACTTTCTGAATTATATAAAGTAGTTTACTGCATGTTTGTTTTTGTCTAAAATAGGTTATGTTTCTTTGGAAGCATAATTACAACTGTATGACTTTACGGAGAGAATGGTGTGTCACAGAATAATTCTTACATACTTTTCGTGACCTCTTACTCTTTCAAAATACCTAATTAGATGTTTTATACGAAAACAATACAAAACTAGTAAAAAAAAAAAAAAACCGGATAGGTGGTTTGGGGCGTTTAAGGGAGCAATCAGACAGGTATTTTCAAGCAGTTGAATTACTAATGGGTTAAGAGCCTACTTGTATCAATTTTCATCAGACAATTTGCATAGCCTCCGTAAAAATGATGTACTGAATGAATCAGTTTATTTATGATAATTAATTTATTTATTATGTGGTAAATAAAACCTCTCTACAAACAAATTGCATCAAACATTATGTATCTGTCTTATTGCCTAAAATAAATACCAAACTTATTTTTTTTTTAAAGTAAATGTGCCATTTTCAGAACATTACCCATAGTGACAATTACCCATCTTTTTTAACCCGTTGAGGACGGTTTGATTTTGCTACAGCATGCATTTCCCATAGACACCTGCTCGAGTATACTCGGGACTCGTCCTCAACGGGTTAAAAGCTGCAATGCCTGCAGGATTTTTTCTTTTAACTTGGTGTATACATGTATTACCCTATAGAGATTCTCTTTGCCAAAAAGGTCGAAGGTCAAAGATCAAGTGAAAGTGCTAAATTTTACTTTTTCCTCCATGAGGAAGTGGCTCAAGTTGTCTTGAAACTTATCCATGTTCTGCCTGACAGTGATTTTTTTTTTATGAATTTTAGGATCAGAACGTCAAAGGTCAAGAGTAAAAGACCATGAGAAATGGTAACAAATTACTATTTAAAACAGAAATTGCACTTTTTCTCCACACCTTGAAAATTTCTCAATGCACTAACTTATAAAAGGCTCAAAGTCAAGTAAAAGTCCTCAAATCTACAATCCATGCTCTTCCATCCACCCAATTAAACCTGCATTGTACTAGTAGGTGTTACAAAAAATTTCCCACTTTTGATCCTTAATAGTTCAAAAAGTATACATCAGATACCACTGTCATTGATATCATGATATGAGTACAAATGTAATAGCTTAGTACTGCAGAATTTAGTTGGAGGTGATTTGAATATGAGAGCATGAATCAGTTTCGTTAAATCAATGATTAACTTTAAAGTTAGGTTCCAGACTTTGGTCAAATTAGAAGCCTCATTACAAAATTGAACTTTACACAAGAAGCAATGATGTGTATGTGAGTATGTGCTGACAATGACCCTGAACAACAAACATGGATACCAAGAATACCGCCTTTTCAGAGCTCTGCTGACTAGGCTTCTGGACTCTTGCTCCAAGGCACATGAATGCTTTATTAATAATAATATCATGATGGATTGCCTTTGGGCACTGCTAGTCTGAATTCATAGTAAAGGGTAAAATGCATGCATGTAAAAAAAGGCACATGTTTTTATGTGCGTGAATACACTACATTTCAGGATGAATAAAGACTAGCTGTGAAAGTGGAATATCTCATGAATATGTTATAGAGCATTCCAATCCTGGCCGTTGTTCAGGACCATTGTCAGGGTGTTAACCACACACTCCCATACACACCAATTGACCCCTGTGCAAAATTATAATTTTGTACAGAGGGTTGTAAACAGAGCAAAATCTGAAACCTAACTTAAAATTAAATCTTGAATATAATGAAACTGATCTAGGCTATCATTTCTAAATTACCTCCAACAAAATTGTACACTATTCAGCTATTGCTCATATTAATGTCAGTGTGATCTGGTGTATGGTTTTTGAACTATTAAGGCAAATGTTTTTTTTTGTAATACCTAGTAGGTCAAGAAAGATGAACATTCAAAACATTGAGGACAAACATGTAGTTTTGATATTTTGTCAATTATGTGAAACTGTCATCACACATTGTCCACATGTACTATAGACCTATTAGGAGAATCATGCATTATGGCGGAGGCATACCAGCCGCCATAACGACATTTCTAGTTAGGAATGTTTTATCATACACGGTATGTTATATTTTCTTTAAATGGAAAACACAAATTTTCTGAGCATAGGAACCAAGGACGAATTGAATTGGTTAGTAGAGTCCACCTACAATTAGTGAAATTTTTGTGTGCAAATATTGTGTTGTAATATCTCCGCCTGTGTTACACCAAGCAAACTGCGCCGTAATATGAAGGAGAAGTTAAATCCATGATACTCTTCTTGTTGGGGAGTTCTTCCGAGGGAAGGTGTGCTGTCCAACTTGTAAAGCAGACACATCCATAGCAGGCCTGGTCAACAATGTCCAGAGGCTGGCCAAGAACTTCGCTGTCCTGGAGATACTTGAAGGAGTAGAGGAGTCCCTGAGGGGTCATCGTCTGCTTCTAATCAGGTAGGAAACACAAAACGAGCGTGCACAGGAGGAGGTAACATGGACACACAATTAATGATTTCATTATAACCCTTTTATCTGTAGACATACAGCGAGCAGGGAATGATGTTCTTGAACTACATTTACTTTATACCCCGTTCCCACTGCCGATCAGATCAACTCGATCAAGCGAGATCAATCCCGATCACCTATTTTTACCAGAGCAATCCCAACCAAATGCTCGATCGTCCTTCAAAACGATCCCTTCCCGACCGCTATTCGATCTTGTACGATCCACACCCGACCATTCTCGACATCTCCAGAATCTCTCCTCGACAACCACACAGATCTCTACTCGAACATCCCGATCTACACACAATCAATACACGATCGCTACACGGTCAATACTCGATTTCTACTAGACTTCTTAGACCAGCTCGACATGACACGATCTGTGTAAGATCTTGCATCGAACGGGTCGGCAGGTTCGTACAGTGATCGAGTGAAAGAAGAATTGGTTACAGTTATTCGTTTGGTTATATGAGACAATTCAGTATTTATACTTGAATACGGCATGGACCAAAAGAGTGCTATAAAACTGACTAGTAATTGCAAAAGCATGAATGAACGAAAGAAATGATTATCTTTGGTATAGGTTTTCCCGGCCAATTTCGCTCTTTTGTCAGTCCATTTGATAAAAGGTTCATTCAATTTAGCGAAATCCTCATCACTGCACATTCTTTCATTCAAAATTGCAAGTTGTTCGTTCAATTAGCATTCCGATCCATGAGATTTGCACATGTGCCTTTCGAATTCGTAAAACGGGTTTTCAAATTGGCACGTGGTTTTCAGTCATTCAAATTCGCCAGCATTGGCGAAAGGGGTACTTCAGTCATCAATTTCGCGTATGGGCAGTCAAATTCCTAACATGTTCATTCAAATTAATGCCATGTTATTTCTTTTTTGAAAAGTTGATAACATTTAGACGCGTATTTCTATGTGACTTATTGTTTCATCCACGCACTGTTAAGCAGTAAAAGTATCGTATTTTTTACCATTACTCGAGTCTGCTGTTCTGTAACGCCCCTTTTCTTTCATACATGCCATTTTAGGTCTACATGTACCAATACTATTACATAGTTTAACTTCATCTTCTTCCAGTCATGACGGCACAAGTTAGAAACAGACGTATTACAATTTTGTCAAGGGGACAGAAAAAGAATTATAGGAATATTTGATGATCATAACCTTGACTTCCTAGAAGTGGCCGACACACGGAATAAAGCGCTCAACGGCGAGATAAGTTGTGGCCATGCACATGTTGCATTATCTTCGGACTTGAAGAGTCACTAAGCACATTAAAGAAAAAAAAATGGTGCCAAAATGTCTAATATGAGTACGAAAATATGAAACGTAATGACGCTTGGAAAACAATAACTATGTTAAAAAAAAAAAGAAAGAACCAAACCATAAATTTGCGTGCTAAATTAAATGCAAAAGATGTTTAAATTGATTGCCAAAATGAATTTGAATGAACGAGAGCAGCATGTCTGTGATCACGTGACTATATAATTCTAAACTGAATGAACGAAAAACAAAATGGTGCTTGTTTTACGAATTTCAATTGAAAAAGTGTTAATTAGAATGAGGCTAAAGGTAATTTGAATGCTCCAAAATGAATTTGAATGAAGAGATCATAAAATTGAACTTCCGAACATGTCATCTATGCTATATTTTGCTAAATTGAATTCATCAATTAGGAATTGGACTGACAAAAGAACGAAATTGGCCGGGAAAACCTATAGTTGATAAAAGAACACTTCCTATTTTGAAACCACAATTATCAATTCTCGCGCAGGCGTTTCGATTATATAGTCATTTTTCCTGAAAAAAAAAAAAAACGATAATAAAGACTGATCACTCTGTTTGTGAGCCACTCAAAAAGGTACCCCCCCCCCAAAAAAAAAAAAAAATGAATTCACTTGTATTCATTCATTTTATCCGTTTTTAGTAGTTACTTTTTGACGCATTCGTTATCAGTTTTTACGGCTGCACTATCGCTCAGTCAAGTAGGATATCAGTGCCCAAAGTTACAGATTTTGTATATCACAAATTTTCATAGAGGTCAAAGCGCCTGCATAAAGATTGATTATCATTGTGTCAAATAGAATTTGAGGTGTTTTTTCCTATTGAACAATGTAACGATTTCATTCAGTCGCTCATATCTTTTTAAATAAGAGACAGTTTTGTAGCATTCTGTCTGCCGGGACACCATGTATAATATAATAGGTTCGTTCATATGCATTCAATATTTGCATTGGATGTGAAGAATAGCAAATCAAAGTTTGATCTCTCGTGAAAAAAAAAAAAATTACACCGCCACGCTTCGTAAGTGCATTACATGTAGGTGGGCTGAAATTAACTTGGTCTAAAATGAAACATAGGCCTATATGCCCATAAATGCACCATTATATAGAGTTTAAAAAATGACTGTCCTACAACCCTATTTAGTCGTGTTAGCTTTGTCATTATTGTTCTCATTATTTAAGAATGAAAACGTGAATGCAAAATATGTATGTATTCATTGATAAAGTATAAGCCCAAGAGTGTGTAAAAGGAAATACATGTATCACATTAATTTCTAAATTCATGAAGTGTGCTGATATGTGGAACAGAGTACATTATTATGAAAATTAAAACAATATATTATTACATTTTACATTAGCAAAAATGATGAAAATCTTGGTTGTTTATTTTTTTGTCAACTCATCCCAGCCAATCGATATCAAGGTGGACTTCAAGCTACAAATGCGTGTATGTACATACAACTCTCAATGAAAAAAAAAAAGAAACATTATTAAGCGAAGCAAAAGTGTAACATCTACGTAAATAAAAGTAAAGTAAGTCACTGAGGATTTATGAATCTAAGTTACAACTACCGTTTTAACACGTCAGCGTGAGAAATAGATTTTATATCAACGTAATCAGCTTCAACTTTGAAACAGACAAGCTAGCAATAGAATTCAAGAAACATTTCTCAGTTTATAACTAAAGTAAATAATCTAGAAAATTTCCTTTCACGTTACAGTCATATTGCCAGAATACCGAATTTTTCTCAGTTTCAGTCGTGTTTCCTTTCTTTCTTCTGAAATTTTTGTCTGGAAAGTCTAATTCTACCATGTCTGCTGTTTAGGATTTGTTGTCTTTTCTCTCTTCGTGGCCCTTTTCTTTTCTTCAGTGGGCCAGGAGTGGCTGAAGATACTGACGACACTTAACTTTTTAACGTGATCAAGGACTGCATATATTTTCATGAACAATAAATGAGTGCTAAGAAAGTACGTCTGCACCTGCTGCAACGACTATCAAAAAGTGCTCGGTATTTGATCGAGTGCCGGTCGAAGCATGATCGAGTTTAGTCAAGTATCAATCGACAGCAGTCCTGTAGCGGTCGTGCAGCGGTCGAGTTATTCATGAAACTGATGAATCCTGGATCGAGATGATCTGAAATCAATCGTGTCGCATTCGAGTATAACTCGAGATGATCGGGAACTGAGCTCGGGGAAAAATCCGTCCCGACCACGCTAGATTTCTATACGACCGATTCCCGATAAGCTCGATCTTTTCTCGATCACTACCCGAGCTGTTTGTGTTCGGGCTTCCTACTCGAATATTTTGGACATGTCCAAAATTATCGTGAAGGAAGCAGGAGCGATGCCGATCAAGGTAGATCGACCCCGAATACCAATGCCGAGCGAGCCCGACCAGGCCAAAAAAGCTTGATCGGGATTGATCGAGTTGATCTGATCGGCAGTCTATGTTAGAGAGATATCTTCGTCGCGACGATATGAGACAAAAGATCGTCGCCAATCGTCCCCAACGATCTAAATTTTTGGCCTAATGTGCTCATTACTGCGCTCTTTTTGGCTCATTAAAAAAGTCAACAATAGATGGTCCCGACGAGTCGGAACGAAGACGTCTCTTTTCGTCGCGGTTAATCAATTAAGGAGATCTTTTGTTGATCGGCGAGGCGTTTCAATGATTGTTCAAACGTCGCACATCGTCCCCGACGATTGCGTATTCAACTTGACTCACTGTTTTGTGAAGTGATTTGGTGATGGCTTCGCGTCGCACATCGTCCCGACGATTGACCGTTGAATTTAAATCACCGTTCCGTGGCGAGTTTGTTAATCCATAATTGTTCAAACGTCGCACTTATCGTCCCGACGATTGTCCATTCAACTTGAATCACTGGTCACAGATTCGTTTGGTAATTGCTAAAGCGTCGCACATCGTCCCTAGGCTTGCCCATTGAACTTAAATCACCGTTTGGTATGAGTTTGAAACGTCGCAAATCGGCCCGACGATTGCTCATTCAACTTAAATCGCCGCTCGATACTGAGGTTTTTATTTTTTTCTAACGTCTCGAGTGGTCCCGACGATTGCCCATTGAACCTGAATTGTCGTTCAATGATGCCACCGGGGTATCTTCTATGAAGGCTTGCTCTTATGTTTGCCATACTTATCTGTAAACAATGCAAAAACATCGTAATGTGATCCGATGGCTATCAGACTCCTGAAATTCTTGAATGAATCATGAAAAAAAAAGTGACGAACATACATTATCATATCTTTCCACAAGTCCAGGGCTTGAAAGCAAATATCAGGCATTTATTCTATCATCGTACAATGCGGAGTTGAATATCATTGTTATTCATTTCCGAAGGTCAAAGCAAAATATATCCGACATTAATATCATAGTATCTTTCGGAGCTGAATGTTATTGCTATTTACTTTCAAACGTAAAAGCAAATATCCGGCATTTATCTTACCATCATACGGAGTTGTAAATTATTAGCAGTCATTTCTGAACGTCAAAGCAAACATGCGATATTTATTTCATCATCGTTCATCATCGTACGGAGTCGAATATTATTGTTATCCATTTCCGGACGCAAAATCAAATGTCTGACATTAATTTTAGCACAGCACGGAGCTGAATCTTACCGTTATTTAAACCCAAAAGTGTAAGAAAACATCCGACATTTACTTTAGTATCATACAGAGTCGAATATTACCGTTATTCATTTCCAAAATTAAAAGCAAACATCCGACATTTAGCGTCTTACAGAGTCGACTGTTTCCGCTGTCCATTTCCAATAGTAAAGGCAAACATCCGACTTTTTTTTGGTGGCCCCGGTCCACCGGGCCACCGTTAATAGTGTCGAGCCCTGGTGTATACCTCACTAACCTCAGCTTATTTGGGGAAACTTTTAGTGCCATACAAGGGGAGATGCTTTCATCTCTTCTGGAGAGCTTCCGAATGAAAATCTTTGTGTGGTATTTTCATTTCTGTACTCCATAATCATTTGTTGTTTTCAAACATTTTCATGATGTCGGTATTTCAATATTACAATATTTTATTAATGTATTCCATTTTCATTCCTTGACCAAAGTCAGTAGGTCCGCAACAAGTATGTAATCGCTACATTTCGCGCAATGTGCCGAAGTGCGAAACACGTGGTGTCAAGTTCAGTGAAACGTGCTATCCTTGTGTGCGTGTTGTTTGGTTTCGTACTTAGCTCCATATGGTTTCGGCAAAGACAATAAACGGAGGAGCCACTCTGTATAGTATTTTTCGTTTACGGTAAACGGTTTACATTCGATACAAATAAAATGATAGTCACGTCTTTTACTGTATGATGATCGCCAAGTCAGAAAGAAGTATCTAGAGGAACTTCTCAATTGATATGTCCGTGATGTTCATTCTAATTTTCACACGCAGTGATACGCAGATTTTAATGAGTGTGAGATCGAAAGAAGTTTCAAATTTATGTTGCTATGATATGTAGGCCTACTGTTGGGTAGGTATAGTTCTTACACTATAAACTTCAGCTTGTTGCAGCGGCATATATAGGAAAGCGATATTTTCCTCTGCATTCGAGACCTTTTTATACTATTTTTTGACACATGATTCGATTGTTAGCATGAAGCGACGAATAACCCCTTTGTTTTGTTTTAGTGTTAACATTAATGTGTAATACACCTATACTGTTCAACGTGTTTTTTTATTGTAAAGATAAGGCGATATTTTAATAGAATTATGCCGTTCGGTCGGTGTTCCCAGGTGATTTACAAACTGCTCTTAACCTGTTTTTGTCTGCCATCTGTTTTCGTATAATTTACACCAGAAAGGTTGTCTTTGTTTATTCCCCCGCCATTATTTTCTCTTATGATTTGTTGTGGCCATTTACCTAAAGAGGCGTGTCATGTAGGTCTATTCCTTGACTGTATTCGTATGCAGTGTCCCCGCGTACGTGCGGACGTACGTTGATGGTGTCTGTTTGTACACTACACAAGATCACCCTTCCTGATTTTTTTTCGGGAGTTCCCATTGGTGGAGTGTCGCAATCAGCGGTTGGGCGCATTGTGTGGGTGCATGCATGTGTATGCGTGTGTTAGTGTGGGGAATGCGGACAATTGAAATCGTCCAGTATCTGGACTAGTCTATTGGTTGCCAGGACGCATTTATATCTGATATGTTGTGCGGTTAAACCTGTTGTTGTTGTTGTTGTCGTCGTTGTCGTCGTCGTCGTCGTCGTCGTCGTTGTTGTTGTTTTCATCATTCATGGGAGGGGGCAAACAAGAGTGAGAAATGAGGGAGAGGTGAAATCAGAAGGAAAATCTGTTCAGTTAACTTATGCCAGCAGAAGCAATTGCTATTCAGATCACTGAGTAATATCCTGTAACATTCAATACACGACTATCATCATCGTGACATTAGATAGATAGAGAGAGAGAGAGGGGGGGGGGAATAAAAAAAAAACGCCGCCTGCTGTACAAAGCAAACGAATTGCAAAGTATATCAAGCAGGAAGGTGGATTCATGGGACATGTAATAATATTCAGTATGTCATGCCAGTAATACAAACACGTTACTGCAAAAGAAAATGATACAATGTAGAAAACGGCAAGCGAGCAGGCTGGAATCAAGCCTCGTGATGGTGATGATGATTACTGATGCTGATGAGACAGCTTGCTGAGCAAACCTCTTCTTTCCCATCCGGCCCATGAATGACGAAAAAAATACATACACCTCGATCACAACAAGAACCACGTGCTAGCAACCTTCGTAAAGTTAAATCTAAATGTTCGTGACCAACAAATGGGAAAAACACGACAGTAAATTAAGCGGAAAATATTGTGTATGCAGTCTCTGGTCTTACTCTTACGAGAAATTTGACACCCCACCCCCTCTCCCCTCGTGGAAATTGCCACAAAACCAGGTGCCAGATCCCAGGTGCCAGACGAAAGAATGCGCGCACTGGAATAAACAACGTGTATAGATAGCCTGGGAATATCGATCAAGGAATTATATAGCTGTTAGTTGAGTTTAAAGGGATCATATAGTTTTGGTTGAGACTTAACTTCAGGTTTTTATCATTTTTGGTGACATAGTGAGAAACCTCTTATGAAATATGAAAGAGCATGTAATTCCATGAGAATTTCAACGTTTATTTGATGAAAATTGATTTTGAAATGTCTGAGATATCCAAAACAGAGTGATCCTAATAAAGTGTGGGACCCACATTTTATTATGATCGTTTTGTTTTACTTTGTTCCTGGATGTTTCAGCTATTCCAAACCCGATTTTCATCAAATAAACTTTGAATTCCTCTTAAAATGGTATGCTCTGTACTATTTCATAAGTGTTTTCTTGGTATCTCACAAAAAAAAGCCCAATTTTCATCTCCACCAATACTGTACCATCCCTTTAAGGAATCAACGCGAAGATCATGATTTTATATTAAAGCAACACATCATGCTTCTATAACCTTTCTTTGGACCCATAGTGGAAATATCGAACAGTGGTGAAATATGATTACTGAACTGTAGAAAGGGATTAATTAATCACTTGATTAAAAACTAAATCACAGAAATATATGAAAGATCTTGTCTGCCGAGACAAATTCACTGCAAGTTTGAGATGCAGCCATTACCCGGTTAGACAGCAAAATCCTGACAATTTCACGCTCATGAAAACTGAACGGGTATTAATCTTTAAAAGTTTGAAGGAACTTCAGTTTACGAACTGTTCAGTTATTTGGCTAGCAACATTCGTTCGTTTTTGTTTTCGCTTTGCTTTGTTTGTTTGCTATTTTTTCTCGTAAAAGGCATAATAATCGTCAAATCAACAAGTGATCAGCAACAGTATGAATACTGCTGTCAGCTGTGTCAGCTTAAGTCAACACAGCAAGAACAGCTTACTCGGATATACAGTTTAATAGAACGCGGCAGTTTCCCTTTGAATGGACTTCTACTATCTACCTACTTTCGGGAGATTAAAATTGCCACGCACTCAACATTTAACGTTATAAAAGGACCTCTGTCATCCTTATCCCCATCCCGACAATAGAAAGCGTCGCCTAAGCAACCACATCCATGTGTACTGATGTTTTTTCGTCCCGTCTCTTTTGGGAATATCGGAGCAGTAGACCATAAAGTCTTTATAGATCCGAGCATGCATCGTAAGAGGGCTTGCTCCAGTCGATTTGAGCTACATCGTCTTTAAGATGACAAAAGCCTTTCAAAATTGATACGCCCCTCTAGGGTGACGTAACTATTATTCTCATATTCTATAGACGCATGGTGTCCACCAAGTATAAGAAAAGGAGAGTTTTGCTCTTGCATAAAAATGGCCACATGGTGCAAGTATTCAAAGCATAAGACACTCATTCACATTGTAAACTTGCCCCAAAATTTGATAGAATGTATGTAATTAAAAGTAAAACAATTTTGATATGTTTAATAAAACAAACCATTGTCGATAATATCTAAGCACCATAAATTATGATACTCTGTTTTCATAGTTAGAATGGCCCAAGCCGTTTTAATACATATTAATAGATATATTGAAAGTTAACGTTAACGACGAAAATCGCAAAATTATGGTAATCAAAGATTACAATCACGTACAGTAAATCCTTGTTTCTTTAAGCGATTTACAATAATCAATAGCAGTGTATCGTATAAAACTCATATACAATAATCAATAGCAGTGTATCGTATAAAACTCATATACAATAATCAATAGCAGTGTATCGTATAAAACTCATACATTAGTCAGCTTTCATTACATACTACATTCCGCTGCTATCGAAATGAAACTGTTAGTATTGACATCCGTCAATGACAATGTAAAGTGACACATAAATTATAAGTTTAAGAGTTCAGTATATAGTATTTACATATAGAACAAATCAATTGAAATTTATTCTCAAAAGTAGTCGTTCATGACGGATAGATAAAATTGTGTGTGAAGGGACCCTACATAGGAGCAGATGCTTGTAGGATTAGGTTCCCTGAAAGAACATCAACACAGCACTCACACACACACTGCACGCACGCATGTACACCTGGACAAGCGTGCGTGCACTCTCACACACGGAACAAGGAGAAGAGAATGAGAAAGAGGAAGAGGAGAAATCACCGTCATAGAGACAGCTATATAAACGATTGTACCTGCAACTGCAAGAGGACAGAATAATGAAAGAAAATAGTAAAATAAAGCCATGTTTAGACCTGCTGTACAATCATGCTGAATAATCTATATCAATATCCATCATTTCAAATCATCAGCTAAATCAAGTTATTTCGTATTATCACCAGAATACTGCGAAAAACGTTTATATTTTGAAGCTTACGTTTGAATGTACGCCACCAGCAGTTCGCCGTAATTTGCAGTTTAAAGAATTCCATAATTTGGGGCCACTGTAAATAAAAGTATTATGTAATAATCATAACCTGATTTTCGGTATAAGAAACATATCACTCTGTCGTGTTGGATATCTATGTAATTCTTATTTTTCTTAATCATTATGATAACATTAACAATAAAAATGATAATAGATGTAAAAAGGTCTTCTGTATTAAAAATGTAGACTCTTCGGTGCTGTCAGTGCTCTAGCAATCAGCAGGGGCGGATCCAGGAATTCTGTAAAGGGGGGGGGGGGTGACTTATATTTCTGGTGCCACTTCCGGGTTTCATTTCATTGCTTTTCTTTTTATTTCTTTTGTTTTTTTACGAAAAATAAAGGGGGAATGCGCCGGTTGCGCCCCCTCTGGATCCGCCACTGATCAGAGTGCCTGACATTATTGCCCTATCGTTGCTATAGGACGAAATAGGACGTAATCGCTGTGCGGGAATCGAATTCGGGTCCTACGTCTGGGAGTACTGATTCTTATCAATGGTGCCACAGCGCCTCCGTCACCCCCCCCCCCCCACCTACCCCATCAGAAATAAAATACCAAAAACAAAAATGTGCGAATTGGCATAAAACCGTTCATATGGTTCATCCCTGCAATAGTGAAGATTTGCAATTCTTGATATTTTAAAAGTATCCTGTCAAAAAAAGTATTCTTCGTTGAGTGTCGTCAACACAAAGAATAGCTTTCTCGGATATACAGTTCGATAGAATGCGGCAGTCTCTTTTTGAATGGACTTACTATCTAGCTACTTTCAGGAGATTAAGATAGCCACGCGCTCAACACTTCACGTTACAAAAGACTAGGACCTCCATCATCCTTATCCCCATCCCGACAATAGAAAGCGTCGCCGAGGTAACCACATCCTGTGTACCACTGATGTCTTTTTCGTCCCGTCTCTTTTTACTGGGAATGTAGTAGCATCAGACCATCAAGCCTTTATAAATCCGAGCATGCATCATAAGATTGCTTGCTCCAGTCGATTTGAGCAACATCATCAACCGTCTTTAAGAAGACAATAACCTTCCAAACACAAAGTTCAAAATTGATGCGCCCCTCTAACCTGAAGTAACTATTATTCTCATAATTCTATTGACACTACGATGTCCACCAAGTACAAGAAAAGGGAAGTTTGGCTCTTGCATAAAACGGGCAAATGGTGCAATTAAAAGCGTAAGATACTCAATCGTATTTGAAAACTTACCCCGACAGTTGGGAGAATGCACGTAACTGAAAGTTTAAAAAAAATAATAAGTTGAAGGGAACAAACCCTGGTCGAGATAAATTATCCAAAAGAGATTATCATGCACGATTTAATGTCTAAAATGGCAGACGACCGTTTGATACATAATAGAGTATTGAAAGTTAACGTTAAAGACGGAAATCGCAGAATTATGATAATCAAAGAGTACATGTTAGTCCTTTATTTTCTTAAACGTGTTGCAATAACGACCGGAGCCGACAATTTTCTCCGCGGCATGAAAACTTTGCTTATTGCCGCGAAATGCATATAGTGTAGGCAAGAACTTTCACGTGCATGCTAATATCTTGGTTCTCGGGAAATTCGAGACATCATCATGCACGCGAACATTTCTCGTTTTAGAGTAAAAACCTCTGTTCGTTTGTTGCAACTTACGCGGTAAAACGATTCAAAACCAAGCAAAGTTTAAACTTCGTCTTCCAATACACATCACTCTTCGGATGGTCAGTGACATTAACAACTTCAGGACTAACTGTCTTATAATTTGATCGACATTGCTGGATTTATACATCTTACGAAGAAAACGTGTAGCATAATCGCCAAATTAGGTTCAAGTGTAAGGCAGTAACTAATTGTCAAATTTATTCATCTACGGACGGGAGGAGAATTGTTAGTATCGTATTCGAAATTCCGTCACACTCCCAAGGGTTCATTTAAAATATTCTATTACATGTAATCGTCAAATCATCAAGTGATCAGCAAAAGTTTGAATACCTCTGTCAGCTGTGCCAGCCTGTATTCAACACAGCAAGAATAGCTTTCTCGGATATACTTCACGTTACAAAAGGACCTCCATCATCTTTATCCCCATCCCGACAATAGAAAGCGTCGCCGAGGCAACCACATCCTGTGTACCACTGATGTCTTTTTCGTCCCGTCTCTTTTTACAGGGAATGTAGTAGCATCAGACCATTAAGCCTTTATAGATCCGAGCATGCATCGTAAGATTGCTTGCTCCAGTCGATTTGAGCAACATCATCAACCGTCTTTAAGAAGACAATAGCCTTTCAAACACAAAGTTCAAAATTGATGCGCCCCTCTAACCTGAAGTAACAATTATTCTCATAATTCTATTGACACTTCGATGTCCACCAAGTACAAGAAAAGGGAAGTTTAGCTCTTGCATTAAATAGGCATATGGTGTAATTGAAAGCATAAGATACTCAATCGTATTTGGAAACTTGCCCCGACAGTTGAAGGAATGCACGTATCTGAAAGTAAAAAAAAAAAAAATAATGATACAAAGTGAATGTTGACTGAAACAAACAATAGTCGATATAAACTATCCAAAGGAGATTATCATGCACGATTTCATGTCTAAAATTGCCGACGCCGTTTTAATACATAATAGAATATTGAAAGTTAACGTTAAAGACGGAAATCGCAAAATTATGATAATCAAAGAGTACATGTAAGTCCTTATTTCTTCAACGTGCTGTAACAATAAATAAAACTGTATCATATTAGACTCGGTAACTAACATATCAACCATAAGTTGGCTTTCATTGCATACTATTCCGCTGCTATCAACAAGAAACTAATCCAGACATGTAAAAAGTACATCTTCATTATTCCAGTTTCGTCAATCAATGTGCTACAACATGTTCTACATGTTAACAAACTGCCCGTATTTTTTTTCCATGGGCAGAGAAGCATATTCATGGTGTAAAAGCATGAAATAGTTTTGATTGAGATGAGAATTCAGCCCATAGCCTTCTTCGTGATACTTTGAAAGTGTTAATGAAATATTCAAGGGAATGGCTACTAACTGATAAGTGGGAATCCGTAGGAATGAAGGGGGGTGATTTTTTTCAATCATTGGTGGATTCATTTCAGAGTGCATTACATATCTGTTGCTGTGTAAAAACTATTTGCTTCAGAATGAAATCATATTCAATGTTTTCAGGTTTAATCATGCCTGTACAGTGTCGTATCGATCGTTAACGGCACGTTATAGATCGCCCCGACAAATCCTACTTCTCTTTAAATCATAATAATAACATTAAAAGTAATAATGATAATAATTGTAAAACGGTCTTCTCTATTAGACCAGACTCTTCGGTGCTGCCAGTTCTCAAGCTATAAGGGTGTCTGACATTATTGCCCTAGTGTTGTTACTGGACGTAATAGGACGTAATCACTGGGCGGGAATCGAACTCGAGTCCTATAAGGTCTGGTAGTTATGATTCTTATCCATGGTGCCACAGCGCCCCAACCCCACCCCCCCCATAAAAAATAAAGAGCCAAAACAAATTCTTAATAATTTATTCTAAAAGTATCCTGTCAAAGAGAGTATTCTTGATTGCGTTTCATATCTGTTTTCCTTAGCTCCTGGAAAAAAACGAGTCCAATATTAGTGCATTTTGAATCGAAGCGTCTCCCCCTGTCTTATGAATAAATCTATTCTGGTAGCCCGCTGAAAGGACAAAGAAACAACCTTCAAAACGCAGACCCTCCCAAGGGGACCTGCGCCCAGCGGTCAAACAAAGAAGAGATTACGTCAGAGCGCCGCCTTTGTATTCTGTCTCGCCTACAAATCACTTATTCCCTAATTCGCTACTCAAACGTGAATAAATTATTTTCAATCCCGCCTCCCTTCCCTAACGCATAACCTGCAAAAGAACATAATATATTGGCAACGTTCAATTTCTATAGACTGCGGTAAAGCCTCCTTTCATATCGCCGTGACTACCATTTGCACAAAAGTCGGAAAGTCAGTCTGTTATTCTCAATATAGCAGCGCAGATTCACATTCTCAGCAAGGATTTCGCTTTTGCTTTCTCTGCATAGTATCGTGTTTGTGTTCTTCTCTTTATTCTTTGTTGGTAATGAAAATTTACGAAGGTTGCAAGCACGTGATTCTTTTTGTTGTGATGTGTACGTACTTTATTTTTATTGTCATTCCTGGGAGGGAAAAGAAGAGTGAAAGAGGGAGAAAAGAAATCAAACACAGGACACGACCGTAGTACGCTCAGCATTCATTAGCCGTCCTTCTTACACCAGCATTCATTTTACACCGGGACCAAAAAAAAATCATCATCACCATCATTCAGATCATTTTGTCCTTGTCCTATCAACATTTAGAAACTCCACCACCATAATCACTCGAGATAAAAAATAAATTCCACGAAGTATCAACAATCTTCACAACACAAACATAATCACACAACACATCGAAGCGTCTGGTATTAATCTGCAATAATGCGGTAAAAAAGAAGAGAAATCGCCGTTAAGAAAATGCATGTACTGTGCGAGACAAATAAACGAATAAAGTGTGATTAAACGGAAGAAATCGTAACTCAACAAGAGGTGAGAAACGACAGTAATAACATTATAACGCTATTAGTAGCAGCCAAGTTTCCTTACAACTCGTCTACAACTCGTTATCAGAGACCAATTCTTCGCGCTCGGCCGGGAAAGACAATTTCGTGTTTTGTTGTCGTTGCTGTTTGTTTGTCCCCGAAACCTAGACATCATATATTGAAACATTATTTTTATGTGTTTTTTTTTTTTTTTTTTGTAGTTGAACAAACAGTGAGAACAGGTAACAGAGATTGACAAAAGCGGGATGGACAGCTGAAACAGGTTCTGCAGTCGAATTTGCGTTTGAAAGCTACAGAAAATGTCTCTCCTCCCGCTCTAAAGTTGTACAGGACGACATAAATCAATAATATTACAACGGCCTAGTTTCCTTGCACCTTGATGAAGCTACCATCACCACAAAAGATAAAAAATAAAAAAAGCAAAACAAAAAAAAAATGCCCTTTCTTCATATACATCATCGGAAAACACGTATAAATAATCATTGTCTGATGATGTCAATTACTATCGCAGTATTTCACAGTGGAATGAATATCCCTACTAACTAGTTACATGACACCAACATAATGATGTCTTGAAATTTGTTGTGAAGATGATAGATGAATGTTACAAAGAGATAGGAGGTAAAACATATCCTAACCGCATTCATGCAAGATTAATGATATTCAAATGAAATCAAAAGACAAAAAACAAACAAACAAACAAACAAAAAAGATAATGTCGGATGACTTCACGAAGTCAACACGGTCATCCCGGAAATAGTACGGATGATCCCGGACCAACGATCCATGGTCATCCGTAATGCAATCCGTGAAAGTGTAAAAGGGGCTATAGGCGACCAATTCTTCGCACTCTGCCGTGAAAGAGAGTTTCGTGTGTGTGCGTGTTTGTGTGTGTGTGTGTGTGTTCCCGAAACCAAGACATCATCTCCCGAAGCATAATGGCAAGTGAAAACATTTGCATAATTTTCTTTTGGTGCTAGTTTCTGGTTGCTCACAGTAAAGTTAAAAGGCGAACGCAGATGACATTCTATGGTATGTTGACAACATTAAATCAAATCTTTTGTCTTTGTTTTGTTTCTTTTTTAAGAATAACAAACAATAAGAACAGTAAACACGGATCGACAAAAGCGGGATGGACAGCTAAAACAAGTTCTTCAGTGGAATTCCCGTTTGAAAGCTGGACGGAATCTCTCCTCCCGCTCTAAAATTTTACAGGACGACATAAATTTTAACAATTATATTGCAACCGTGACGAAGGCCGATGACCAGTTGAAGTAAATGCCGCAACAAAGTAAAAAGGTAAACCCGGTATTAAAAAAAACAGATTTGATTCAATGATGTGTTAAAGAACACAGAAATCAATGTATTCTATGCAGCTACAAAAATGACAAAAGTTAACGGAGTTTAACAAAGAAAGACAACCAACTGAAATAATCAATTGTAGTCTAGTTCCCGTTTGGAAGTCGGACAAAATCTCTCCACCTGAAGCGTAACAATTATATCGATAACAGTCAAGTTTCCTTACAAGGCGTCGTAGATACCACCAACCATCTTATAGCTACCAATTCTTCGCACTCGGCCCGAAACCAAGACATCATCTCCTGAAACATAATAGCAAGTGAAAACATTCGCATAATTATCTTTTTGCGCTAGTTTCTGTGTTGCGCAATGTGGGTGAAAAAAAAATCCGCCTTTACAGAAAAGTTAAAAGGCGAATGCAGCTGGCATTTTATGGTATGTTGACAACATGAAATCGATACCCCTTTTTCTAGCATAACAAACCATGAGAACAGTCAGCAAGGATTGACAGCTGAAACAAGTTCTGCTGTCGAATTCCCGTTTGAACGTCGGACAGAATCTCTCCGCCCGCTCTAAAATTTTACAAGACGACATAAATGTACAGTCTGTAACAATTAATACAACCACGCGAAGGCCGACGACCAGTTGAAGTAAATGCCGCAACATAATAAATAGGTAAACACGTTGTTAAAATACTAATATTTGATTCAATGTTGTGTCAAGTAACAAAAAAAAAATGTCGATGTATTCTACAGCAAAAAATATGACAGAAGTTGTCGGAGTTTGACAACGAACGGCGACTATGAAATAAGTTTTGCAACGATGGTCAAGTTTTCGTTTGTACACCGGACAGAATCTCTCCGCCGTGTTTCCTACGCGTAAAGACAAGATAATACAAATTCAATGTCTGTCGACTGCGGTCAAGGCTCCTTTCACATCGCCGTAACTAGAATTTGCACAAAAGACGGAAAGTCAGCCTGTTATTCACAATTATCTATAGCAGCGAGAATCCTTTTTTTTTTTCTCGTGAAAACACAAAACTTCCCATCCATTATCGTACTCGGCATTGCGAATCGTATCACCCAGCGGATTAGCTGTAGCCACGCGTTTTGGACGTTGCTCGACGATGGAACAGAGACTGAATTTCGGTGGTACAGTAATGGTAATTCGTCGGGACGATATGCGACGTTTTAGATCACACGGATAACAGGCTTTATGCTGTGACAAGTAAAGCTTAACAAAACATAAACTTGAACACAAACGGCGTTGAAACGAAGCCATATAGTCAGGACATTTCCCGACGGTTGAACAATGATTCGTCGGGAACGATATGCGACGTTTTTAACAAAAGAAACGCAAGGCACAATAGAAGCCGAACTTTGAAAATAGCTAGTAAGTCGGGACGAAGAGCGACGATTAGTGAAAGGGAATCCTTTCTCTATCGTCGTTTATCGTCGGGACGAGTAAACAAAGGTATGAAAAGAAAGTACGTGTATTCATATGCACGGTTGCTTATTCATATGCACGTGACGCCTGTTCACATGCAAATCATCAAACATGCACAATGCGACATCGTCGCGACGAAGATATCTCTCTTTCGGGTTTTTCTGTTGTGCCTAAAAAGCAAATATCCATGTTGAACCATCCCGGTCACTGAATGTGCATATATCACTATGGCTTTTACGCTGGGCTGCAGTATTGTGCTCATAGATTACAAGTATATCTGGACCACCTTATTGTGAAATAATTCTCTGCATGATATTCTTTACATCGATCGTATAGTATTGGTTGAGGTGAGAATTCAGATTTTATCTTTTTGCGAGATACTTAGAAAGCACTTCATGAAGTGTTAAAGAGGATATCCCGTCCAAATATAAGTTAGTCTAATAAAAAAAGTAAAGTTTCATGAGTTCAACGGTAAAAATTTACTGAACCGGATCAGTTCTTGTACAGTGAGTATGACAACGGCGTAAATCCGTACTGAGGAGTGGGGGGATGATCGGCGATAGTCACCATTACCACGATTACAAGCCCATAACCGGACCGGCGCAGCCTGCCTGGGGGGGGGGGGGGGGGGGGGGGAGGGGGGTGGAGAGAAGCTTGGTGCCCCCCTCCGACACACACACACTTTACAGGGATCGAATGTCCCACTCTTTTGCATGAAATATAAAGTGGGAGGGAAGTGGCAGGAAGACTTTTCTGTTGCTGTTTCTCTTGTCTTTTGATTTTCTTTCTTCTTGACTGACAGGCGATTTTGACCCCCCCCCCTTTCAAAAACGTAGCGCAGCCCGGAGTAATGCCCAAATGAATTCAATAAAATGGTAATATGGATCTCCATTTCTTTGTATGTAATAACGTAGTAGATATTTTCCTGTAGCTATTGTATTTTTCAATTTCCTTCATTTAAATCAATAAAGCAATCATCCCAGGGGCATCGTGCCATCTTAATGATGGTGGGTGGGGGAGGGACTTGGAATTGGAATATCTGTGCGAGGCTACCCCCCTCCCACATGAGGAAGATTTTGCATTTTCAGACCTGAAATTCAGCGATCTGGTGCACACTTTTGATGAAATTTTGAATTTTTTTCCTATCAAAAAACAAGTAAATAAAAAGAAATATTCATAGATAATTTACTGACTAAATCGTGGTATCTCAGCTCTTGCTCCGCCTGTGCGACATCACTGTGAAGGCCTATACTAAATAGTGAGGCCTATCACCGGCGTAGCCAGGATTATAGGGGGAGCGGTTAGATGTGAGGGAGCGAAGCGAGCGAGGGGGAGGGTGTGTTCCCCGCTCCCACGGTGAGAACTTTTTTGCATTTTGATGTTGTACATGGTACAATTTTATGCATGTTTTCGCGCGTTTTGTCGACTTGAAACAGTCCCACTAGTTGAAAGTAGCAATATATTTTGATGTCGATTATTATAGTACAATTTGGCTATAAAATGGCACTGAATATCATGAACGCGACCGAACCCGAGCGAGCGGAGCGAGCGAGGGAGGGGGGGGGGGGAGGGAGAGGGTGTGGGAGGGGATGTTTCCCCTCCCACGGTGAGAACTTTTTGCATTTTGATGTTGTACATGGTGCAATTTGATGCATGTTTTCGCGCGTTTTGTCGACTTGAAACAGTCCCACTTGTTTAAGGTAGCAATATATTTTGATGTCGATTGTTATAATACAATTTGGCTTTTAAATGGTATCATTTAGATAAACTTCTTGCATTAATTCTTACTCTGAATATCATGAACGCGACCGACCCGAGCGAGCGGAGCGAGCGAGGGAGGGGGGGGGGGGGGGAGAGGGTGTGGGGATGTTCCCCCTCACACGGTGAGAACTTTTTGCAATTTGATGTTGTACATGGTGCAATTTGATGCATGTTTTCGCGCGTTTTGTCGACTTGAAACAGTCCCACTTGTTTAAGGTAGCAATATATTTTGATGTCGATTGTTATTAAACACTTGGCTACAAAATGGTATCATTTAGATAAACTTCTTGTATTAATTCTTACACTTAATATCATGAACGCGACCGAACCCGAGCGAGCGAAGCGAGCGGGGGGGGGGGGGGGGGGTCAGGGTGTGGGGATGTTCCCCCTCACACGGTGAGAACATTTTGCAATTTAATGTTGTACATGGTGCAATTTGATGCATTTTTTCGCGCGTTTTGTCGACTTGAAACAGTCCCACTTGTTTAAGGTAGCAATATATTGTGATGTCGATTATTACTGAACAATTTGCCTTAAATGGTATCATTTAAATAAACTTCTTGTATTAATTCTTCCATTGAATGTCATGAACGCGACCGAACCCGAGCGAGCGGAGCGAGCGGGGGGGGGGGGGGGAGGAGGGTGTCCCCTCTCCCACGGTGAGAACTTTTTGCATTTTGATGTTGTAAATGGTGCAATTTTATGCATGTTTGCTTGTTTTACGACTTGAAACAGTCACTCTTGTTTAAGGTAGCAGAGTATTTTGATGTAAATTACAATGAACAATTTGCATATAAAATGGTATTATTGAAATAAACTCATTGTATTAATTTTTACGATGAGAAATTATCATGAACGCTGTCTGTCAAGCAATTCAAACAGAAAAAGCGAGCACACGAGGGTGTAGATGAGGGGTATATTTCCTCCCACACGAAGGTGATTTTGCATTTTCAGACCTGAAATTCAGCGATCTAGTGCAAACTTTTGGTGCAATACTTGAAGAAATAAATAGGGCTTTTCCAGGGAAGTGTTAAAATCATGGAAGTTAGCTCTTATTCCGAGTGTGCATCATCTCTGTGTATGTACAAAGTCTAGTGAGGTAGAGCTTAGGGGGAGGGTGAGGGAGGAAGATCCCCCCCCCCCCTCGACGAAGCTTTTGCGTTGGTAGAATTACAATAAAGCAAGCTGAAGCACACTTTTTGTGGAAAATTCGGAAATTGTTATTCCCAAAAGTGTACAAAGTCTATATAGAGGGGACCAAGCAATGGGAGGGTGGCAAGATACGTCTCCCATATTCGAGGGAGCTTTTTTTTCAGTTTAAGAACTGACATTCAACAATCTGGTGCACACTTTTGTTGGATTATTTCGAAATTTGTCAATCAGAGAAGGTGGGAGGGGATAAGCCCTATTCCCCCTTCCCACACGAGGGAGATTCTGTATTTTCTGATTGCATTTAAACGTTTTGGTGCACACATTTTGTGACATATTTGGAAAACTGTCTATGTTCAAAGTGTAGCCACAGTCTACGTGTATGCAGGGGGGGGGGGGGGACGGGCGAGCAGGGAGAAGGCGTGGGCGAGTGCTATCACCACCCTTCCCGTAAGTGGGAGCTTTTGCCTTTTTAAAGTTGAAATTGAAATATCTCGCATACGCATATTTGATAGAATATTTGGGAAATTAAAAAAAAAAATGATCTGTGATGGGGGAATGAGCGAGGAAAGGGTTGATTAAAAGGGGATATTCCCCTTCTACATGAAGGAACTTTCGAGTTTCGGAATATAAGTGATAGGTCTTGTGCACTCAGAATTATTCAGATTTTTTCTTTGTAAATCTGAAAAGTGTGCTAAAGCTAGGGAAATGGGCACAGAGGGGGAGGGTTTGGAAGGGGGTATCCCCCTCCCAAGCACGAGAGATTTTGCATTTTTTTAATTGAAATTCAGAAATCTGGTGCACACTTTGGATAAGATATTTGGACAAACACGTTGACAAAAGGCAAGAAAATTTTCCTCATTTCGGGAATTATTGGGGGACAAAATGACCTGTTTGTACCCCCCCCCCCGTCCTCCAGGATCGACGTCCCTGCATACGAGTGGGCTTTTGCATTCTTAGAATACAGATACAAATGAAAAGTTTTGATGGAAAATTCGGAAAGCTGTCAATCCCCAAAGTGTACTTAAGTTTTTAACGGGAAACAAAGCGGGGAAAGGGTTGATTGAAAGAAGATATCCCCTCCCATCCGCGGTGGATCTTTTATGTTCTTTTTTGTAACTGAAGTGACAGACTTGGTGCACACTCTAAATAAGATAAAACATTTGGGAATCTGTCAATCTAAAGTGTATTAAGTAGAAAGGACTGAACGGGGGAGGGTATGGAAGGAATTACGCCTATCCCCCTTTTACGCGAGGGAGATTTTGTATTTTCAGAATTGAAATTCAGCCACCTTTGGGTGAAATATACTATCAAAAAAGTAAGAACATTTCCACATCTCGGGAGTTACGAGGAGGAGCAAAATGATATGTTTGTCCCCAATACTTTTATGGGGGAACCATCCCCCCCCCCCCATCGACGCCTCTGCATATTTTTTTCATTTTCATTTTTCATTTCAATTTATTTTCATATTTTCTCACATATATCAGAATATAAAGTAAATTGATGCGAAATTTATACAGAACATAATTCAAAATAGAACTTCACCGGAATGTTCAAAAGTTTGTCTTGGTATACACAAGGTCTGTATACATGCGAGTTAAACTGAGATCATAATGCGAAAAAATATGATGGGGCCTGCGTAAAAGCAAGCTTGTATAGAGCCGCAGGTCCCGTGATAAAATCAGATTTGGGGAAACATAAGTACAAATATTTTTTAGACCATATTATAACTGGGGGATCCGATTAAAACGAACAAAGATCAAATCAAATAAGTGTCACTAAATAAAATACAGAATAAAATACAGAAAGGTCACATGTTGCAACTATACCCTACTACAAATAAGGACAATGAGAGAACAACGACTGAGATTGTCAGGATTTAAGTGGGTATGGAGGTATAGATGATGACGTAACAGTTTGGCATAAATACATAAATGGAAGGTGGGCTAATAGAATTTTGTCGTGAATACAAAATATACACACAAGGACAATGGAGCTCATGAGTCAAAATTCCAGCGGGGTCCTAAACCATGCAGGCCGTGTGACCATGGTAACAGACAGCTGCCACGCTCAAGAATTCCGACAATCAAATGTAACAGTGCTTTAGAGAGCGCAACAGGCAGATTGATCGAAAATAATAATGTACATGGTTAGAGACAAGGGTAAAAATACTGAGCAACAAGTACTATACAATATGCAAGCCGTAGCTGCTCAAAAGATATTGTTTTAATGTTCGTTTAAATGAGGCTAAAGTGGTGCAGCTTGTAAGTTCCGTAGGGAGTTCATTCCAGTACTTAGGCCCAGTGAACATAATAGTTTTTTTCGCAAAAATTGTTCGGGTACGTGGAAGGTGATACGCATAACGTTGGCGGGTTGGATAATCATGAAATGTATAGTTTCTTGTAAACATTTGAGAAAATGCATCTGGTTATTGGCCAGTTGAGAACTGAAACATAAACAGGCAAACGTTGTAGGAAAATAACTCATGAATTTTCAAAATTTTATTGCTCACAAAAAGTTCATTCGTGTGCGATAAATATCCAGCGTGGTTTACAATTCTAATAGCGCGTTTTTGCACAATAAATAACGAATCGATAAGGTTTTTAGAAGCATTTCCCCACGCCAGAATCCCATAATTAAGATAGGGAGATATCAAAGTTGAATATATACTCTGTAGAATATTACATGGAAAATAATAACTAAGTTTGTTTAGAACCCCTGTATTTCTAGCAATAATTCTAGTTACAAAACCAACAGGAGTTCTCCAAGATAAATCACTATCAATGTAAAGACCCTCCCATGAGGGAGCTTTTGTAAGTTAAAGATATGCTGCACGCGCTTTGATGAAATATTACGAGATACGTCAATCTCAGAAGTGTACAAAGTCTATCGAAAGGGACCCAGTAACGGAGCTTTTGCACGTTTACGATTGCAATTCAACGATCCGGTGCATAGTTCTAGCGGTATTTGGACAATTTTCCATAAAGAAAGTTCGAGATTTATCCTCATCTCGGGAGTTGCTTGGGGGACAAATGATTTGTCTGCCCCCAACATTTTTGTAGGGGCGGGGCAAATGCCCCTTTGCCCCCCCCCCCCCCCCGAGATAGATTCGACGCCCCTGATCATCCTTGGGTATCCTGACTGAGTCATCAGAGTCATCGTTTCAGGAATGATTCAGGAAATGGAGGGGGGATTCAATTATGGCGGTATAGTTTTTGTTATTGTTTGTTTGTTTTCGTAGATAATTTGCAGATGGTCCCGAGTTGCTCGCGTCATAGTATGTTTACATGTAGGCCTATACTATTTGACGTTGTCAACGTCTGGACCATACCTTAGGTCGATATTATTTTCTTCGCGAGCGAGCGGAGCGAAGCGAGCGAGCGCTTGAGAAAATCATGTATACATTATCCTACAAGTTCAGCTCTGTTACCTGTCTTAAAGCGGGCGTACGAACATCATGCAATATGCCGAAATTGATACAATCACATTTCTGCTTCCTCCATTTTTTTTCATCAAATTTCGGGGGGGGGGGATGATTGTACAGGCCATTCCCCCCCTCCTCCATTTCAGGGCGGGGGATACATCCCCCCATCCCCCCGGGATTTACGCCCATGAATATGCAAATGAGTGAGCTAACCATGTCATACCCTCACAAATTCAATGTTTCTGTCATTGAAGTCTGAAACATGATTATTCTTATTACTATTCCTGGTTGAATAACTTCAGAATAGCGATCAGTTAATGAGGATTTGAGCCCAGGGCATAATTGCGTTGGAATGAAAATCTGGAATTTCAAGATATTATGTACAAACTATATGGTTAGTTGTGAGGGAATGACATGCTCATTTTGCCATTTGCATATGCATGTTGACTGTTCAAGAACTGCTACCCCCCCAAAAAAAAAAGAAGAAGAAAGAATTGCGAAATTTTAAATTGTCATAACTTCCTTATTTTTCGTCCGATTGTGATCAAATCTAGAATACCGTTGAAAAACAAATTTTGAAACCTCAAACACCATCTCAATCGAAATTGTATCGCCCTTTAAGCAGTTTTATCAGAGGTTTGTATATGATTTCTGCATGACCTGAAGGAGGGATTCCAATTTTCAGGCAAAAGCCTGAATTTAGGCCCTGGTCATATCATTGTTCATGCCCTTTAGTGTGGAATTGAAAGTAGCCTCATGTAAATTTATTTCAGGTCCTCTCATTCATTCCAAATGGTATATCTGATAAAGTTAATGTAAACACATGTAAACACTCTTTTTAGCTAAGTTTTGCTGTATTTCATGTAGATTCTCTGCCAAAGCTAATTTGTTTCATAGTATTGTAACTGGCATGGGACTTTTTTTCTGAAGCAAAAATTATAAATATGTTGCGAAAATGCGATAGAGCACCTTTAAAATATGCGGCCCATGCCCTTAACTTCTGAACATGTGTAAAAATTCCATAGAGTTTGCTCCCGTGCATTTCCAATGGAGAAATTGTATAGAAGTTTTGGAACACCCTACATAGTTTTATGATACACCCTGTGCAGAAACCAAGGTTAACGATGTCCAGAGTAGGGAAAAAGGCCAGAAGCCCTAGGGAAAAAGGCCTTGAAAATATTAAGCCATAGAAGTAGAGTTGTACAGTACTCCAATACATTTTGATACATGATGGGTTAATAAGACAGGAGTAGTCACGTGACCCTGGCTCGAGAGGGTATAAATACCGCGAGCTCACTGCACAAGTTTTCAGTTGGGCTGGGGGGTAAGTGCGGGTCCACAGCACTCTCTCCTTTCTGGTAATAAACTATAAAACTAGAAATGTCGCTATGGCGACTGATGCCTCGGCCATAATGCATGATTCTCCCAATAGGCGTATAGTACAATGTCTTCACAATGTGTGATCCATGACAGTTTCACATAACTGGCAAAATATTGAAATGACAGGTTTGTCAGAAATGTCTTGAACTGGGTTTGCTTTAATTTTTTTAAGAGTGCAGGTACACATATATGGGGAATGGATAAGTTTTACTTGAATTCTGACAGACCTTTTTATAAGTTTATGCATTGAGTAATTTCCAGGGTATGAAGAAAGAGTGTAATGACGGTACAAAATGGATTTTTTTTTTTTTTTTTTGGGGGGGGGGGCATTGAAACCTGGCCTTTGACCCTTAACCTTTGACCTTTGACCTTCTGGCTGGAAATTTCCCAGAGAATCTCCATTAGGTAATGCATGTATTAAGTTTTGAAACTAATAATGCAAGCATTGCATATACTAGTATATGAGGGAAATAGTAAAATTTTGAGGAGATGACCTTGACCTTTGACCCCTGACTATTGACCCATGACCCCTAAATTCCCTAGATAATCCCTGCCAGTCAGTACATGCGTATGTACCAAGTTCCACTAAGACACATTGAACCATTTGCGAGAAAAGTGATATTGCAACATTTTCACCTAACCTTTGACCTTTTGACCTTTGACCTCATGACATGAAACTCTCTCTCTGGAGAATCTCTACGCAGTAGTACATGTCCACACCAAGTTTTAAGAAAATATCTTTGGGCATTGCATAGATATGGGGGAAATTGCAACATTTGTAGCATTTGACCTTGACCGTTTGACCTTTGACCTCTTGCCAATGTCACTAAAATCTACTCAACTAATTGTCCTATCATACATCATCCTTGGACCAAGTTTGGTGAAAGGTGCTTCATCCAGTTTTGAGTTATCACGTAAAAAGATAAATTTTAGGATTTGACCTTGATCTTTGACCTTTGACCTCTGTCCGATTTCACTGAAAAACTAATCAAGTAATTGTCCCATTATACATCATCCTCCAACAA
Organism: Diadema setosum; assembly: GCF_964275005.1. Lineage (NCBI taxonomy): Eukaryota > Metazoa > Echinodermata > Echinoidea > Diadematoida > Diadematidae > Diadema > Diadema setosum. The sequence goes on along the minus strand of NW_027307686.1, from coordinate 24,292 downwards.
AGTTTGGTGAAATTTGCTCTATCAAGTCTTGAGTTATCGCGTAAACGGATACAATTTCATGATTTGACCTTGACCTTTGACCTTTGACCTTTAGCCGATTTCACCCAAAATCTAATCAAATAATTTCCCCATCATATTTCATACTTGGACCAAGTTTGGTTAAATTCCAGTAAATACTACTCAAGTTATCGCGTAAACGAAAGCGGACGTACGGACGGACGGACAACCCGAAAACATAATGCCTCCGGCACCACTTCGTGGCGGAGGCATAATTAATGGGGAACCACTAGGCCAGTGTAACACAGCTTAGCAGAGAGAAAACCATCTGTTGTAACAGCAGGAACTACAATATAGCAATGCTGCACTGAACCGTATTTCGGACTGTCGTTTCCACACCAGCCTCCTTCTTGCAACTGGTAGTCTTTGGTACTAGACCCTGTGAATGGGTTGCTGTATGGTTGATTGGGAGAATGCCTGGTTTCTAATGCGCCTAATGAGTCCTAATGCCCGTATATAGACGTGGAGTATGACTGTGTGCGAGCTATATGAATAAGGTGCTGATCAAATGATGTGCCGCTACACTTAGCACACATTATACATGTAGACACAATAATTAAGGCTATTAGACCGCTCCCCGGCTACGCTACAAAAAATGGTGGCAGCGGTGGGATTTTGGGAAGATTTTGAAACAGGCAATTGGAGTATACAGGGATATACGTTGAGAAAAGCGTTTTGAAATCCCAAGATCCAGTGATACGAGCCCATACTATCACAATGGAGAATGTAGTTGGCAGTCCAGGCATTGAAAGCGATGAAATTATTTTTCAACCACAAGGCAGGCAAGATGAGGGTAATGAAGCCAGAGATTCATCGGAAACAGATGTATCTGACAGGGAGGAAAATGAGGATTTGGCTACAATACTTGGCAGGCTTTTAAAGCAGAACAAAGCTTCCCAAAACAAACGCAGTAACACAGCTAAGGCTCCCACTTATGACGGATCGTCAGCTTGGGATGATTTTGCAGTCCAGTTTGATGTTATATCAGAACTGAATGGATGGGGTTACAAGACATGATCAATGCAGCTAGCAGCCAGTTTGAGGGGAGATGCTCGAGCCGTCTTGAGCGATCTCGAATCAGAGAAAAGGCACGATTTCAAGTCATTGGAGGCTGCCCTTAAAGGCATAATTTACAATTTGCAGATGAAACAAAAACCCAGCATTATTGCTTTCAAATAGTTCTAAAATGTGAGTTAGGGATAGAAACAACCACTGTCAAAATTTTAATCCGCAAATCGATGTGAAGTGTTGTTAAATACACAAAATGTGAACAATATAGTTATAATAAAGATGTTTCTAGACTAAACCGTATACAGTTACGGTTTATTGAGAAAAACCCTCATATCTCCTTATATTTTAGGTTTTATTGCAAATATTTCATATGTAGGATGTTTTATGATACAAAAGACCTACACGTATGCATCAAATGTGATATCTTGAACATTTTTGAAATCACTGCTCCCAAAGGTAAACTGGACCTTTAAGGCTAGGTTTCAACCCGAAAACCAAACCGAGATGCATCGCGTAGAATTAAGAAACAGGAGGCGGGGGAAGGATGAATCCTTACCAGAGCTAGGGCAAGCGGTGCGGCGCCTTACTTGGAGGGCGTATCCTTCAGCAAAGGCGGAGCTGCAAGATGTTCTAGCTAAAGACCATTTCATAGATGCGATTCAGGACCCTGATATCCGATTTGGAGTGTATAACGCTCATCCCTTACGTGTACTTCACTTACGGAGGCTATTGGGGCGGCTGTAGAAGTTGAGGCTTTCCAAATAGCAGAGCGTAGGCGAAATTTCCCGCAAAGGAAACAGGTCCGTAACGTTAACGTTGGGAATAAGATGGGCAATGTACAAGATGATGGAGCAGTCATTTCTTCAGATGGAGTGGAGAAAACTGTAGCTGCAGTTATGGCAGAGCTGTCAAAGGCAGGGGTGGCGAAAAAGACTGGCTTCCACAGAGATTCTGAGCCAACACAAGTGGGCGGGCGTTCATCTGGTTCGCCGAGATGCTGGAAATGTGGAAGACTTGGGCATTTGCAGAAGGACTGTAAGAGCCAGAGCCCCGGAGGTAGAATGCATGCACAACACAGTGGAACTGCAGAAAGTAGGCAGGGAAACTCAGCCCAGCCGAGTCCAGGGGTCGGGAACCGGCAGTAGATAGCTCACGGCCCCATACAGTGTTTACACGCTTTTGTAGTGGAGAAACAGACGGCATCATTATACCTGTAGAAGTCAATGGGCAAGAAATCCACTCTTTGGTAGATACGGGAGCAAATGCAACAATACTATAACAAGGGCGTTTGAGAAATTTGAACCAAATCAAAAGCCTGAATTACAGTGGACTTATGTAGACATGACCATGGCAGATGGGGAAACCAAACTAATACAAGGGAAGGGCAAAATGAGCATCAAAATTGGAAATGTCACCCTGCGTCATTACATTTGGATAGCTGACATAGAGCCACAAGCAATAATCGGGATGGATCTGTTAAAGCTTTTCAAATATACAATTGAACCAAGCCAGAATATGGTTCGGGTTGGAGATGAAATTATTGATGCAGAGCAGCATGACTACCCAACTGTCTACACAGTGCGTTTAACAGAGACAATATGCATTAAGGCAGGAGAAGAGATCGTTGTCCCAGGGAGATTAGATGGGGTACCAACCACATTACCGAATGGTATGATTATGGAGCCGAATGAGAAGTTCGTGGAGAAATACCCACTATTAGTAGCTAGAGTACTAATAGGCACAGGCAGAGACACAGTCCTAATAAGGATAGCAAACGTCGCTGAAGAGACACAGACGATATACAAGAACACTAGGGTAGCAACATGTCAGGAAGTAGATGAGGTGCTAGGCAATGACGAGACTACAGAAGAGTCTATCAGAACAAGCAAAGACAACACAGGAGAGCATGTCCCCGAATATCTGAAGGAATTGCTGGAAGCAAACAGAAACACTCAATGCTAGTCAACGGGATGCAGTGGCCTCATTACTACACAATTACCAATACATCTTATCCACTGGCAAAAACGATATAGGTAGAACTGGAATTGTGAAACACACAATAAACACGGAAAAATCTGAACCTATCCGACAACACGCAAGGCGCCTACCCATTCACAAGAGGGAGGATGCAAAAGAACAAGTCTCCGCAATGCTGAAGGAAGAAATAATAGAACCTTCCTCTAGCCTATGGTCGACGCCAGTGGAAAAAAAGAAAGACATCAAAAAGAAAGACGGATCAACTAGATTCTGTGTAGACTATCGCAAACTCAACGACATAACCAAGAAAGACAGCTACCCGCTCCCACGAATAGATGACTCGCTCGATAGGCTCGGAGGAACAAAATGGTTCTCGACTTTAGATCTGTCTAGTGGCTATTGGCAAATTGAAATGGATGAGCATGACAAGGAAAGACCGCATTCGTAACTGAGGGAAGGCTATTCCAGTCAAAGTAATGCCTTTCGGACTCTGCAATGCACCAGCAACGTTCGAACGATTGATGGAGCAAGTGCTGCATGGTCTACAGTGGCAGACATGTTTGGTGTACTTAGACGATATCATAGTGTTCGGACAGACATTTGAACAAGAGCTAGAGCGACTCACAGAGGTATTTCAACGACTGCGTGATGCTCATTTGAAACTATCCCCCTCGAAATGTGTTCTCTTCAGGCGCCAAGTCCCATTCCTCGGGCATATCATTTCTGAACTTGGCATAGCAACGGACCCAAGCAAGATTACTGCAGTGAATGAGGGGCCGAGACCAAAAACAGTGAAGGAAGTCAGAAGTTTCCTCGGTTTTTGTTCTTACTACCGGCGCTTTGTGAAAGACTTTGCACGCATTGCAAGACCCCTGCACAAGTTAACGGAGAAAGGCGCTCCGTTCAGATGGACGCAAGACTGCGAGCAAGCTTTCGAGACACTCAGGCGCGCCCTAACATCGTCACCTATCCTCGCATTCCCAGGTGATGATGATCCCTTCATCATTGACACAGACGCAAGCAATGACGGAATCGGCGCAGTACTCTCACAGGTACAAGATGGCCAGGAACGTGTTGTAGCTTACTTCAGCCGTGCCTTGAATAAAGCAGAAAGGCAGTATCGTGTGACTAGGAAGGAGTTGTTGGCACTCGTTCAGGGAGTGAAACACTTTCACCCTTACATCTATGGAGCAGAATTCCTGATACGTACTGACCATGGGGCACTGCGGTGGTTGATGGGGTTTGAAAACCCGGAGGAGCAAGTAGCACGATGGCTTGAACTCCTCGGTACCTATAACTTTCGGATCCAGCATAGAGCAGGAAATTCGCATGAGAACGCTGATGGACTTTCACGTAGACCATGCGTGGACTGTAAGCATTGTGAGCAGAAGGAGGCAAAGGGCTTTGCTTCGGATGATGAGCAGGAAGCTCATGGGACTAATGTCCGGGTTCACAGTGTGGGGATACAGTCGGGTCAGCCTGAGGACGCTCGGGACAGACCGGATAATTGCTCTGGTATAGGGAGCTGGAGAGTGCATGGGCATGTGGCCGATGCTCAACAAGAAGACAGGTGTCTTCGGAAGGTTATGGCTTGGAAACAGGCAGATTATCGACCACCGTGGGAAGAAGTGTCACTGGAAGGACCAGAACTCAAAGCATATTGGATGCAATGGGACAGGTTGCATCTGAGGAATGGTCTTCTCTACCGTAGATGGGAGAGTGAAGATGGCAGTCAAATAATCTGGCAGCTCGTTTTACCTGAAAATCTAAAGGCAGAAGCATTAAAACAGCTCCACGATCACAAAATGACAGGTCATACTGGAATCAAACGAACAGGGCAGAGAGTAAAAGAGAGATTCTACTGGTGCGGTTACCGGAGAGATGTGGAGGAGTGGTGTAACTCATGCCAAATCTGCAGAGGAGCAAAGAAGGTATCTCAACGCAGACAAGCCAAAATGAGACAGTACAATTGTGTCGGAAAGCCAATGGAGAGAATAGCTATCGACATCATGGGACCACTTCCTACGTCAAGGAACGGGAATAAATACATTGTGGTGGTAGCTGACTACTTCACAAAGTGGACAGAAGCTTTCCCAATCCCCAGTCAAACAGCAGAGACGGTAGCAAAAGTGCTGGTAGAAGAGTTTGTCTGTAGGTTTGGTATACCAGTGGAAATCCACACCGACCAGGGAAGAAATTTCGAATCAAACGTCTTCAAAGAAGTTTGTCGACTGCTGGATATAGACAAGACACGCACCACGCCCTTTCATCCCCAATCAGATGGGATGGTCGAGCGATTTAACAGGACCCTCCAGGCGATGCTTTCAAAAGTCGTAGCGCCTGACCAAAGAGACTGGAAGCGGTTACACACGGTCAAAAATTCGTCATTTGAATGATGATTCCAGTGAAAAATAATTCTAATGACGAATTTTTAGCACGTGTGGAAGCAAATTAGAATCACGAATGCTAATCACAATCACAAATTCAAATTCTAGTCCGGAGGCGAATTCCAGTGAAGTTTCACTCAAATTACGGTGCGAAATTTGCATGTGTAATGCTTGACCTCCAAAACATCTTTTGAGGGGCGGAGCTGAGCCAGCTAGTATGAAAGCGCGCGCTATAGAACCTCGTTGTTTTGATTGACAAGTCACCAAGGATTACGTAACGCCTTCGCTCTAGAATTCAAATTCTAATCACAGTTTTCGAGCGAGCGTGTGTAAGGTCCGATAATTCTAAAGACGAATTGCAATCATCATTACAATGATGATTCAAGTTACGAATTTTCTCCCGTGTGTAACCGATCTGGGACGAATGGCTCCCATACGTGATGATGGCTTACCGGACATCAATTCATGACACTACTAAATTCTCACCATGTGAAATGATGCTGGGAAGAAGTGTGAAACTCCCAATTGATGTTCTACTACCCAATGCAAGCACAGACACTGAAGAAGAAACCAACTACGCATACACGCTGGAAACGAAAATGAGGAAAGTACACGACCTGGCGAGAGAAAACATACGGGGGAGCAGCACTCGCCAGAAAGCAACGTACGACAGAAGGGCTGTATCCAATCAATTGAAAAGGGGTGATGTAGTTTGGCTAATCAATACAGCGACAAAGAAGGGACTTTCCCCAAAACTGAGACAAAATTGGTTTAGCTCGTATAAAGTACTCGATAAGTTGAGCGATGTAACCTATCGAGTAAAGAAGGAGTCAGCAGGGAAGCCAAAGACTGTACATCGGGAAGGGCTGCGACTTTTCAAAGAGAGAATACCGGCAAAACCGGCAAGAAGGCAAACATCCGACAAACAAACTCCTACCAACGAAGACGAATGTCGATTATTCCTCCGCCCAAGAAGGAAACCAAAATGGTAGGGTTCTTATGGAGCAGACTAATGCCTCGGTGATAGTGGCCAAGTGATGACAGGTAATAAACAGGACCAAATTTGATATTGTTTTGGAGGGGGTTAAGCACGTTTGCCTTTGGTAGTAATGTGGACATTTGTGAAAGTGTGTCCAGTGGAAGAAAACATTCATTTCTGCTACGTGAAAAAATGGGGAAGCATAAGAAGAAAAACTGTGCTCCGAATGTGGAGATTTGTTGTGGACCAAACGGTCTTTGAAAAAACATGAGAAGGAGCATAACAAGCAAAGACGCAAGCTGCTCTTCGGTTCATTTGCTGAGAAAGCAAGCTGTGACGACACGGACATGCAAGACAATCAGCCACTTTTCAACTTCCCCGTCCGCGTGGTATCCCCCCTTCCTCCAACTCCTACCACAAATTCCCCGCCCGCAGTGGCATCACAGGGATGCATGCCTTACGTCGACGCCGGCGTACAAACGGAGGGCCCAGGAGTGGAGCACAGTGGACGACCTGATCCACGATTGTTTCGGCGAATCTTACCGCCCCCACAGTCGGGCATTAAGACTAAGCTCAGGGATATCCGAGAGAAAGTCAAAAATAGCCCAGTGGAGACGGAGGTAAAATGGGAGGTGCGTCGGCTGTCTTCGGCAGTGGTTTTCCGGGAGGCGGTGGAACGCGCCTAGCTGACGGACGGCACCGTCTACGAGCTGAAGTGGGAGGAGAACGAAGTCCAGCAGTAACGAGTAAGTTCGTATTTCCCCCCTTCATCATGGACATGGCAACCATGATGTCCCTCCGTCGTTAACAAGTAACATTGTGTTTTATCCAAATTCGGATGAGTAGTGGTACTACCTTTCACTGTATGCGGTTTAACATACAGACACTGGTCCACACTCATCCAACCCAAATTGTAACCTGATTTATTTTGGCAAATTTTGGTTTGAATAAGAATGAACATAAAACGAAGCTAGCCCCATGTCCTGGCTAGCTGCTGAGAACCAATGACACAAACCTGGGAAATGCAGCAGAGGATGATCAACGACACACACACTGGTTTTGCAGCTGAGGATGATCGACCACACAAACCCCGGTGACTACCGTGCCCGTTTGAGAAGAAGAATTGATGAAGAAAATCTAAGATGTTAAATAATGCATGTAATGAGACATAGAAGAAATTGAAGTTCTCAAAGAGAAGATGAAGAAGAGAAGAAGAGAAGAAGACGAAGAAAGTATAGACATAAGTCTAACTGTTGAATTGGATTGTTTTCAACCTGTAAGCCCGAATCATGGAGGTCCCAAATTATATGGTTTGGAAATGTTTGATTTTGTTCCTGGTTTATACAAATGAGAAATTGGTAGATGAAGCAAATTACAGGAAAACCCAACTATGTCCTAACATTTCGGCCTGGGAATGGGGAGAAATTCCCACCAAAATTCAAACTCCATGATTCAGGATGTATGTATGTACACTTTGTAAATACATTTCCAAGTTTGTAATCTGCAAGCTCTGTTGACACCCAAAAGCTCATAGGGGAAGTACAAGATGATAGTGGGAATAATATAACTTGATATGTTTGATTTTTTATACAGTTGATAGTGGAGAGAGTAATGACAAAACATTCCACACCAACCTCCAGGAGTAGGTTTCATTTTAAGGAGGGGGTAGTGTGGCGAAAATGCGATAGAGCACCCTTAAAATATGCTGCTCATGCCCTTAATCTCTGAACTTGTGTAAAAATTCCATAGAGTTTGCCCCCGTGCATTTCCAATGGAGAAATTGTATAGAAGGTTTTGGAACACCCTATAGTTTTATGATACACCCTGTGCAGAAACCAAGGTTAACGATGTCCAGAGTAGGGAAAAAGGCCAGAAGCCCTAGGGAAAAGGGCCTTGAAAATATTAAGCCATAGAAGTAGAGTTGTATAGTACTCCAATACATTTTGATACATGATGGGTTAATAAGACAAGAGTAGTCACGTGACCCTGGCTCGAGAGGGTATAAATACCGTGAGCTCACTACATTAGTTTTCAGTTGGGTTGAGAAGTAAGTGCGGGTCCACAGCACTCTCTCCTTTTTGGTAATAAACTATAAAATTAATGGGGAACCACTAGGCCAGTGTAACAGAGCTTAGCAGAGAGAAAACCATCTGTTGTAACAGCAGGAACTACAATATAGCAATGCTGCACTGAATCGTATTTCGGACTGTCGTTTCCACACCAGCCTCCTCCTTGCAACTGGTAGTCTTCGGTACTAGACCCTGTGAATAGGTTGCTGTATGGTTGATTGGGAGAATGCCTGGTTTCTAATGCGCCTAGTGAGTCCTAATGCCCGTATATAGACGTGGAGTATGACTGTGTGCGAGCTATCTGAATAAGGTGCTGATCAAATGATGTGCTGCTACACATAGTACACATTATACATGTAGACACAATAATTAAGGCTCTTGGACCGCTCCCCGGCTACGCTACAAATAAGTTGGTTCGGTTGTTTAATAAAAGCATATTTCATGAAAAAGCAAATGTGACTGATTTGTTCTCACTCTGATTGTGGCCTGATACCAGTGATGAAGGGAGATAGTTACGTCAGGCACGAGAGCTGTTATTTGCGCACTTCTATATTATACATATACATAATACCGCCATGTAATTGCTCTGTTTGTATGAAAGGCACAATGATGAGTTATAGCTATATATTGAAAACTAAAACCACTTTATGAAATAGCATCTCACTTATAATGCCGTCTTTCCACTGTCATGCAATTGGCTATGCAAGCCACAATTTGCCTTTCAGTGGCTATGACAGCAAAGGAGCTGACTGGGGGATTCTTGTTCATGTTTCTCACAGTTTGCACCACGATTGGAATCATGGTATGAATTGTGGAGTACAGTTGTGGTGATCATATTAGATCTTATTATGAGATGTTCAGATGAGTTGAGGCAATTACATTGATTGAATAGACAGTTTTGAAATATCACAAACTTGTGGGCAATCATTGTAATTGCCACAACTAACCTCAAGATCTGATACGATCTTATAAGAACTGATAAAATTACTGTGATTATCCCAGTATTCAGACTACAATTTGTGACTTCAATCGTATAATGCAAACTGTGATAGACAGAAAAAAAAAATCCCATTATGAGCTACTGACGGCCACAGTGTTCGCAGTGGATTGCATGATAGTGGGACTCAGCATGAAAAAGTCATGAGCTCTTTTAATTTCAGAAAGCTAATATTCCGATTCTCAAAGAGATTTATACAGTTATTGTTATCTGAATCTATTGAAATGTAAAGTTTATGAATTTACATATTTTTTTCTCTCTCTAGTTTATTTGATATTATGCTTTCCCTGGATGGAAGCTATATATATACAAATGTATATATATATATATATATATATATATATATATATATATATATATACAAATATATATATATGTATATATACATATATATATGCATATATAAACGATGTATTAGATTATTCATGTCATCTCAAAGCCAAATGTATGGTTTGGTTGACTTTTGACTGATATTTTTCATTTGACAAGGACTTAAAGCGTAAAAATACGGTAAAAACGCTATTTTCACAATAATTTTTGTTTTTCAAACTAATAATGTGCCTTTTTTATGGTACGTGGCATCTAATATCTGACCATATTCTGGATCTGACATATCATGGGTATGTACCACAAAATTATAAGAACTTTATGAGCACGTTTAAAATTACAGAGAACAACTGAAATATCAAAGCCCTAAACAGACGAACGTCCGTGATGCTTTCATTTCTATCGCTGTTGCAAATTCTACTTTGTTGTCCCCACTGTAATGCATACGAAAATTTGGTGTTCCACCTAATGAACATATTCTGCAAAAAGTGTACGTCTGCTGGCTGTACATGGGACGTAACATTCTTTTATGCAAAATTATACTCAGTTTTCGTGACGGACGTGCTTCCGCTATTTACTAATAAAGATCGTAGCCCATTAAACGTTATTGGCGATATTGTTCTGAGTCGTAATCAACTAAGATCTAGCCACACGATGATAATATCTTTGTTTTGAGTTTCTGACCATCCCTTGTCAAATGGGAACCGAAAATACATTTTTAGACGAACCTCCGAGAAAAAAAGAACGTCCGTGATGATTAAAACGTTATCGAGTGGGACACCATCTTGTTTTGATGGCGAAGGTACATTTACCTTTGGCTCTCTAGCCCAGGAGCTGCATGTCATGTTTGGAGCGGACTGAGGTTCGTCCGCAGTTTTTGGACCATGCAATTCACCGAAAACCAAGCAAAATTAACATTTTCTCTGAAAATTCACCTCCTAATCCCCCTCTGAGCAATATATATGTTGTGTGGATGTCAAATTTCGTATAATTTGCATTGACAATACCTTTTCAATTTTTTGAGAGTAAAGAAGGCTAGGTACTCTCTGCCGATTGGTTACCCGTCCTGGCACATGACCCTAGTAGTAGAACGAATGTCCGTGACAATTCCAGCGAACGTCCGTGACGTATGCAATCCGACCGATAGTGATAATTTGTCCCGAAAGTGTACTGTATTCTTTAAAAATTTTGGCTCCAATAGCGACAAAATAAAGTTTTACAAAGTAAACAATGAGTTTATAGCAGTAGTTTCAGAATTTTTAAGACGGTATGTGATCATGATGAACAAACAGTTGAAAATTTACTCACAATTTTACGCCTGTTTTCCCTCTAATTATACAAAAAACAGCTTAACACTGAAAACCAAGTTATAGGAAAATGGAATTTTGCATAATCTGTAATTTCTGTGCATTTCAATTTCTTTCTAATGAGGTTTTGGAGACAATTTGCACTATTGCAGGTTCTGAAAGTTTCGCTCACGGACGTTCGGTCCGAGAAAGGAAATTTCTGATAATCATTATATCACTGTACATTATTCAGGCACAACAGAAAATCTATGTTAGAGAGATATCTTCGTCGCGACGATATGAGACAAAAGATCGTCGCCAATCGTCCCCAACGATCTAAATTTTTGGCCTAATGTGCTCATTACTGCGCTCTTTTTGGCTCATTAAAAAAGTCAACAATAGATGGTCCCGACGAGTCGGAACGAAGACGTCTCTTTTCGTCGCGGTTAATCAATTAAGGAGATCTTTTGTTGATCGGCGAGGCGTTTCAATGATTGTTCAAACGTCGCACATCGTCCCCGACGATTGCGTATTCAACTTGACTCACTGTTTTGTGAAGTGATTTGGTGATGGCTTCGCGTCGCACATCGTCCCGACGATTGACCGTTGAATTTAAATCACCGTTCCGTGGCGAGTTTGTTAATCCATAATTGTTCAAACGTCGCACTTATCGTCCCGACGATTGTCCATTCAACTTGAATCACTGGTCACAGATTCGTTTGGTAATTGCTAAAGCGTCGCACATCGTCCCTAGGCTTGCCCATTGAACTTAAATCACCGTTTGGCATGAGTTTGAAACGTCGCAAATCGGCCCGACGATTGCTCATTCAACTTAAATCGCCGCTCGATACTGAGGTTTTTATTTTTTTCTAACGTCTCGAGTGGTCCCGACGATTGCCCATTGAACCTGAATTGTCGTTCAATGATGCCACCGGGGTATCTTCTATGAAGGCTTGCTCTTATGTTTGCCATACTTATCTGTAAACAATGCAAAAACATCGTAATGTGATCCGATGGCTATCAGACTCCTGAAATTCTTGAATGAATCATGAAAAAAAAAGTGACGAACATACATTATCATATCTTTCCACAAGTCCAGGGCTTGAAAGCAAATATCAGACATTTATTCTATCATCGTACAATGCGGAGTTGAATATCATTGTTATTCATTTCCGAAGGTCAAAGCAAAATATATCCGACATTAATATCATAGTATCTTTCGGAGCTGAATGTTATTGCTATTTACTTTCGAACGTAAAAGCAAATATCCGGCATTTATCTTACCATCATACGGAGTTGTAAATTATTAGCAGTCATTTCTGAACGTCAAAGCAAACATGCGATATTTATTTCATCATCGTTCATCATCGTACGGAGTCGAATATTATTGTTATCCATTTCCGGACGCAAAATCAAATGTCTGACATTAATTTTAGCACAGCACGGAGCTGAATCTTACCGTTATTTAAACCCAAAAGTATAAGAAAACATCCGACATTTACTTTAGTATCATACAGAGTCGAATATTACCGTTATTCATTTCCAAAATTAAAAGCAAACATCCGACATTTAGCGTCTTACAGAGTCGACTGTTTCCGCTGTCCATTTCCAATAGTACAGGCAAACATCCGACTTTTTTTTGGTGGCCCCGGTCCACCGGGCCACCGTTAATAGTGTCGAGCCCTGGTGTATACCTCACTAACCTCAGCTTATTTGGGGAAACTTTTAGTGCCATACAAGGGGAGATGCTTTCATCTCTTCTGGAGAGCTTCCGAATGAAAATCTTTGTGTGGTATTTTCATTTCTGTACTCCATAATCATTTGTTGTTTTCAAACATTTTCATGATGTCGGTATTTCAATATTACAATATTTTATTAATGTATTCCATTTTCATTCCTTGACCAAAGTCAGTAGGTCCGCAACAAGTATGTAATCGCTACATTTCGCGCAATGTGCCGAAGTGCGAAACACGTGGTGTCAAGTTCAGTGAAACGTGCTATCCTTGTGTGCGTGTTGTTTGGTTTCGTACTTAGCTCCATATGGTTTCGGCAAAGGCAATAAACGGAGGAGCCACTCTGTATAGTATTTTTCGTTTACGGTAAACGGTTTACATTCGATACAAATAAAATGATAGTCACGTCTTTTACTGTATGATGATCGCCAAGTCAGAAAGAAGTATCTAGAGGAACTTCTCAATTGATATGTCCGTGATGTTCATTCTAATTTTCACACGCAGTGATACGCAGATTTTAATGAGTGTGAGATCGAAATAAGTTTCAAATTTATGTTGCTATGATATGTAGGCCTACTGTTGGGTAGGTATAGTTCTTACACTATAAACTTCAGCTTGTTGCAGCGGCATATATAGGAAAGCGATATTTTCCTCTGCATTCGAGACCTTTTTATACTATTTTTTGACACATGATTCGATTGTTAGCATGAAGCGACGAATAACCCCTTTGTTTTGTTTTAGTGTTAACATTAATGTGTAATACACCTATACTGTTCAACGTGTTTTTTTATTGTAAAGATAAGGCGATATTTTAATAGAATTATGCCGTTCGGTCGGTGTTCCCAGGTGATTTACAAACTGCTTTTAACCTGTTTTTGTCTGCCATCTGTTTTCGTATAATTTACACCAGAAAGGTTGTCTTTGTTTATTCCCCCGCCATTATTTTCTCTTATGATTTGTTGTGGCCATTTACCTAAAGAGGCGTGTCATGTAGGTCTATTCCTTGACTGTATTCGTATGCAGTGTCCCCGCGTAAGTACGGACGTACGTTGATGGTGTCTGTTTGTACACTACACAAGATCACCCTTCCTGATTTTTTTTCGGGAGTTCCCATTGGTGGAGTGTCGCAATCAGCGGTTGGGCGCATTGTGTGGGTGCATGCATGTGTATGCGTGTGTTAGTGTGGGGAATGCGGACAATTGAAATCGTCCAGTATCTGGACTAGTCTATTGGTTGCCAGGACGCATTTATATCTGATATGTTGTGCGGTTGAACCTGTTGTTGTTGTTGTCGTCGTTGTCGTCGTCGTCGTCGTCGTCGTCGTCGTTGTTGTTGTTTTCATCATTCATGGGAGGGGGCAAACAAGAGTGAGAAATGAGGGAGAGGTGAAATCAGAAGGAAAATCTGTTCAGTTAACTTATGCCAGCAGAAGCAATTGCTATTCAGATCACTGAGTAATATCCTGTAACATTCAATACACGACTATCATCATCGTGACATTAGATAGATAGAGAGAGAGAGAGAGGGGGGAATAAAAAAAAAAAAAACGCCGCCTGCTGTACAAAGCAAACGAATTGCAAAGTATATCAAGCAGGAAGGTGGATTCCTGGGACATGTAATAATATTCAGTATGTCATGCCAGTAATACAATCACGTACAGTAAATCCTTGTTTCTTTAAGCGATTTACAATAATCAATAGCAGTGTATCGTATAAAACTCATTTACAATAATCAATAGCAGTGTATCGTATAAAACTCATATACAATAATCAATAGCAGTGTATCGTATAAAACTCATACATTAGTCAGCTTTCATTACATACTACATTCCGCTGCTATCGAAATGAAACTGTTAGTATTGACATCCGTCAATGACAATGTAAAGTGACACATAAATTATAAGTTTGCTTTACTTGTCACAGCATAAAGCCTGTTATCCGTGTGATCTAAAACGTCGCATATCGTCCCGACGAATTACCATTACTGTACCACCGAAATTCAGTCTCTGTTCCATCGTCGAGCAACGTCCAAAACGCGTGGCTACAGCTAATCCGCTGGGTGATACGATTCGCAATGCCGAGTACGATAATGGATGGGAAGTTTTGTGTTTTTACGAGAAAAAAAAAAAAGGATTCTCGCTGCTATAGATAATTGTGAATAACAGGCTGACTTTCCGTCTTTTGTGCAAATTCTAGTTACGGCGATGTGAAAGGAGCCTTGACCGCAGTCGACAGACATTGAATTTGTATTATCTTGTCTTTACGCGTAGGAAACACGGCGGAGAGATTCTGTCCGGTGTACAAACGAAAACTTGACCATCGTTGCAAAACTTATTTCATAGTCGCCGTTCGTTGTCAAACTCCGACAACTTCTGTCATATTTTTTGCTGTAGAATACATCGATTTTTTTTTTTTTGTTACTTGACACAACATTGAATCAAATATTAGTATTTTAACAACGTGTTTACCTATTTATTATGTTGCGGCATTTACTTCAACTGGTCGTCGGCCTTCGCGTGGTTGTATTAATTGTTACAGACTGTACATTTATGTCGTCTTGTAAAATTTTAGAGCGGGCGGAGAGATTCTGTCCGACGTTCAAACGGGAATTCGACAGCAGAACTTGTTTCAGCTGTCAATCCTTGCTGACTGTTCTCATGGTTTGTTATGCTAGAAAAAGGGGTATCGATTTCATGTTGTCAACATACCATAAAATGCCAGCTGCATTCGCCTTTTAACTTTTCTGTAAAGGCGGATTTTTTTTTTTTTTTCACCCACATTGCGCAACACAGAAACTAGCGCAAAAAGATAATTATGCGAATGTTTTCACTTGCTATTATGTTTCAGGAGATGATGTCTTGGTTTCGGGCCGAGTGCGAAGAATTGGTAGCTATAAGATGGTTGGTGGTATCTACGACGCCTTGTAAGGAAACTTGACTGTTATCGATATAATTGTTACGCTTCAGGTGGAGAGATTTTGTCCGACTTCCAAACGGGAACTAGACTACAATTGATTATTTCAGTTGGTTGTCTTTCTTTGTTAAACTCCGTTAACTTTTGTCATTTTTGTAGCTGCATAGAATACATTGATTTCTGTGTTCTTTAACACATCATTGAATCAAATCTGTGTATTTTAATACCGGGTTTACCTTTTTACTTTGTTGCGGCATTTACTTCAACTGGTCATCGGCCTTCGTCACGGTTGCAATATAATTGTTAAAATTTATGTCGTCCTGTAAAATTTTAGAGCGGGAGGAGAGATTCCGTCCAGCTTTCAAACGGGAATTCCACTGAAGAACTTGTTTTAGCTGTCCATCCCGCTTTTGTCGATCCGTGTTTACTGTTCTTATTGTTTGTTATTCTTAAAAAAGAAACAAAACAAAGACAAAAGATTTGATTTAATGTTGTCAACATACCATAGAATGTCATCTGCGTTCGCCTTTTAACTTTACTGTGAGCAACCAGAAACTAGCACCAAAAGAAAATTATGCAAATGTTTTCACTTGCCATTATGCTTCGGGAGATGATGTCTTGGTTTCGGGAACACACACACACACACACAAACACGCACACACACGAAACTCTCTTTCACGGCAGAGTGCGAAGAATTGGTCGCCTATAGCCCCTTTTACACTTTCACGGATTGCATTACGGATGACCATGGATCGTTGGTCCGGGATCATCCGTACTATTTCCGGGATGACCGTGTTGACTTCGTGAAGTCATCCGACATTATCTTTTTTGTTTGTTTGTTTGTTTGTTTTTTGTCATTTGATTTCATTTGAATATCATTAATCTTGCATGAATGCGGTTAGGATATGTTTTACCTCCTATCTCTTTGTAACATTCATCTATCATCTTCACAACAAATTTCAAGACATCATTATGTTGGTGTCATGTAACTAGTTAGTAGGGATATTCATTCCACTGTGAAATACTGCGATAGTAATTGACATCATCAGACAATGATTATTTATACGTGTTTTCCGATGATGTATATGAGGAAAGGGCATTTTTTTTTTGTTTTGCTTTTTTTATTTTTTATCTTTTGTGGTGATGGTAGCTTCATCAAGGTGCAAGGAAACTAGGCCGTTGTAATATTATTGATTTATGTCGTCCTGTACAACTTTAGAGCGGGAGGAGAGACATTTTCTGTAGCTTTCAAACGCAAATTCGACTGCAGAACCTGTTTCAGCTGTCCATCCCGCTTTTGTCAATCTCTGTTACCTGTTCTCACTGTTTGTTCAACTACAAAAAAAAAAAAAAAAACACATAAAAATAATGTTTCAGTATATGATGTCTAGGTTTCGGGGACAAACAAACAGCAACGACAACAAAACACGAAATTGTCTTTCCCGGCCGAGCGCGAAGAATTGGTCTCTGATAACGAGTTGTAGACGAGTTGTAAGGAAACTTGGCTGCTACTAATAGCGTTATAATGTTATTACTGTCGTTTCTCACCTCTTGTTGAGTTACGATTTCTTCCGTTTAATCACACTTTATTCGTTTATTTGTCTCGCACAGTACATGCATTTTCTTAACGGCGATTTCTCTTCTTTTTTACCGCATTATTGCAGATTAATACCAGACGCTTCGATGTGTTGTGTGATTATGTTTGTGTTGTGAAGATTGTTGATACTTCGTGGAATTTATTTTTTATCTCGAGTGATTATGGTGGTGGAGTTTCTAAATGTTGATAGGACAAGGACAAAATGATCTGAATGATGGTGATGATGATTTTTTTTTGGTCCCGGTGTAAAATGAATGCTGGTGTAAGAAGGACGGCTAATGAATGCTGAGCGTACTACGGTCGTGTCCTGTGTTTGATTTCTTTTCTCCCTCTTTCACTCTTCTTTTCCCTCCCAGGAATGACAATAAAAATAAAGTACGTACACATCACAACAAAAAGAATCACGTGCTTGCAACCTTCGTAAATTTTCATTACCAACAAAGAATAAAGAGAAGAACACAAACACGATACTATGCAGAGAAAGCAAAAGCGAAATCCTTGCTGAGAATGTGAATCTGCGCTGCTATATTGAGAATAACAGACTGACTTTCCGACTTTTGTGCAAATGGTAGTCACGGCGATATGAAAGGAGGCTTTACCGCAGTCTATAGAAATTGAACGTTGCCAATATATTATGTTCTTTTGCAGGTTATGCGTTAGGGAAGGGAGGCGGGATTGAAAATAATTTATTCACGTTTGAGTAGCGAATTAGGGAATAAGTGATTTGTAGGCGAGACAGAATACAAAGGTGGCGCTCTGACGTAATCTCTTCTTTGTTTGACCGCTGGGCGCAGGTCCCCTTGGGAGGGTCTGCGTTTTGAAGGTTGTTTCTTTGTCCTTTCAGCGGGCTACCAGAATAGATTTATTCATAAGACAGGGGGAGACGCTTCGATTCAAAATGCACTAATATTGGACTCGTTTTTTTCCAGGAGCTAAGGAAAACAGATATGAAACGCAATCAAGAATACTCTCTTTGACAGGATACTTTTAGAATAAATTATTAAGAATTTGTTTTGGCTCTTTATTTTTTTATGGGGGGGGGGGTGGGGTTGGGGCGCTGTGGCACCATGGATAAGAATCATAACTACCAGACCTTATAGGACTCGAGTTCGATTCCCGCCCAGTGATTACGTCCTATTACGTCCAGTAACAACACTAGGGCAATAATGTCAGACACCCTTATAGCTTGAGAACTGGCAGCACCGAAGAGTCTGGTCTAATAGAGAAGACCGTTTTACAATTATTATCATTATTACTTTTAATGTTATTATTATGATTTAAAGAGAAGTAGGATTTGTCGGGGCGATCTATAACGTGCCGTTAACGATCGATACGACACTGTACAGGCATGATTAAACCTGAAAACATTGAATATGATTTCATTCTGAAGCAAATAGTTTTTACACAGCAACAGATATGTAATGCACTCTGAAATGAATCCACCAATGATTGAAAAAAATCATCCCCCTTCATTCCTACGGATTCCCACTTATCAGTTAGTAGCCATTCCCTTGAATATTTCATTAACACTTTCAAAGTATCACGAAGAAGGCTATGGGCTGAATTCTCATCTCAATCAAAACTATTTCATGCTTTTACACCATGAATATGCTTCTCTGCCCATGGAAAAAAAATACGGGCAGTTTGTTAACATGTAGAACATGTTGTAGCACATTGATTGACGAAACTGGAATAATGAAGATGTACTTTTTACATGTCTGGATTAGTTTCTTGTTGATAGCAGCGGAATAGTATGCAATGAAAGCCAACTTATGGTTGATATGTTAGTTACCGAGTCTAATATGATACAGTTTTATTTATTGTTACAGCACGTTGAAGAAATAAGGACTTACATGTACTCTTTGATTATCATAATTTTGCGATTTCCGTCTTTAACGTTAACTTTCAATATTCTATTATGTATTAAAACGGCGTCGGCAATTTTAGACATGAAATCGTGCATGATAATCTCCTTTGGATAGATTATATCGACTATTGTTTGTTTCAGTCAACATTCACTTTGTATCATTATTTTTTTTTTTTACTTTCAGATACGTGCATTCCTTCAACTGTCGGGGCAAGTTTCCAAATACGATTGAGTATCTTATGCTTTCAATTACACCATATGCCTATTTAATGCAAGAGCTAAACTTCCCTTTTCTTGTACTTGGTGGACATCGAAGTGTCAATAGAATTATGAGAATAATTGTTACTTCAGGTTAGAGGGGCGCATCAATTTTGAACTTTGTGTTTGAAAGGCTATTGTCTTCTTAAAGACGGTTGATGATGTTGCTCAAATCGACTGGAGCAAGCAATCTTACGATGCATGCTCGGATTTATAAAGGCTTGATGGTCTGATGCTACTACATTCCCTGTAAAAAGAGACGGGACGAAAAAGACATCAGTGGTACACAGGATGTGGTTACCTCGGCGACGCTTTCTATTGTCGGGATGGGGATAAGGATGATGGAGGTCCTAGTCTTTTGTAACGTGAAGTGTTGAGCGCGTGGCTATCTTAATCTCCTGAAAGTAGCTAGATAGTAAGTCCATTCAAAAAGAGACTGCCGCATTCTATCGAACTGTATATCCGAGAAAGCTATTCTTTGTGTTGACGACACTCAAAGAAGAATACTTTTTTTGACAGGATACTTTTAAAATATCAAGAATTGCAAATCTTCACTATTGCAGGGATGAACCATATGAACGGTTTTATGCCAATTCGCACATTTTTGTTTTTGGTATTTTATTTCTGATGGGGTAGGTGGGGGGGGGGGGTGACGGGGGCGCTGTGGCACCATTGATAAGAATCAGTACTCCCAGACGTAGGACCCGAATTCGATTCCCGCACAGCGATTACGTCCTATTTCGTCCTATAGCAACGATAGGGCAATAATGTCAGGCACTCTGATCAGTGGCGGATCCAGAGGGGGCGCAACCGGCGCATGCCCCCTTTATTTTTCGTAAAAAAACAAAAGAAATAAAAAGAAAAGCAATGAAATGAAACCCGGAAGTGGCACCAGAAATATAAGTCACCCCCCCCCCTTTACAGAATTCCTGGATCCGCCCCTGCTGATTGCTAGAGCACTGACAGCACCGAAGAGTCTACATTTTTAATACAGAAGACCTTTTTACATCTATTATCATTTTTATTGTTAATGTTATCATAATGATTAAGAAAAATAAGAATTACATAGATATCCAACACGACAGAGTGATATGTTTCTTATACCGAAAATCAGGTTATGATTATTACATAATACTTTTATTTACAGTGGCCCCAAATTATGGAATTCTTTAGACTGCAAATTACGGCGAACTGCTGGTGGCGTACATTCAAACGTAAGCTTCAAAATATAAACGTTTTTCGCAGTATTCTGGTGATAATACGAAATAACTTGATTTAGCTGATGATTTGAAATGATGGATATTGATATAGATTATTCAGCATGATTGTACAGCAGGTCTAAACATGGCTTTATTTTACTATTTTCTTTCATTATTCTGTCCTCTTGCAGCCGCAGGTACAATAGTTTATATAGCTGTCTCTATGACGGTGATTTCTCCTCTTCCTCTTTCTCATTCTCTTCTCCTTGTTCCGTGTGTGAGAGTGCACGCACGCTTGTCCAGGTGTACATGCGTGCGTGCAGTGTGTGTGTGAGTGCTGTGTTGATGTTCTTTCAGGGAACCTAATCCTACAAGCATCTGCTCCTATGTAGGGTCCCTTCACACACAATTTTATCTATCCGTCATGAACGACTACCTTTGAGAATAAATTTCAATTGATTTGTTCTATATGTAAATACTATATACTGAACTCATAAAGTTAATGTTACTTGAAAATATTACCAAATCACTCAGTCGCTCATAACCAAAAGTGAATAACGTTCAGCACTCAATTTACCTGTAATAACAAACGGAAAACGTTTTGGTCACGGATGTTCGTTGGTAGAATTAGTCCACCGATTACATAGTAGGAGAAAGAGGAACAGTGCCACTTTTTAGTGACAGATGCTCTAAGTGTTTATCTTTTGAGTATGGTAGCTGCCATCTCAAACAGAACACATCCAGTTTTGGTCTCCATCACGGACGTTCGCTGTAATTGCCATGATATTAAATGCCTTAATACATTCTTATTTTTCTTTTCAAGACGATTTATCTCTCATTCCCTAAGTAGCCTGAACATGCTGCGACCAAACAGAAAAAAAAAAAAAAAACACCCAAAACAAAACAACACAAATCCGAAAAGTGCTACGCAGTCACATTCAGGATGTATTGAAACAAAAAAGATGAAATGACGGAAGAAGTCTGTAATGAGCATGTGTTGAAGAAGAAACGGAAAAGTTTCAAAAGGACGTGGAAGCAGTTGAATGAAAAGGAGAAGAAACAGAAGGGATCGAGCTCCAACACACAGAGAAAAGAATTGCCAGTGCACTCCCGTTATACTGAATTCCTCTGGAGAAGTTTATTTTGTTTGTTTATTTTTTTATTGATCGAAATGCCGTCACAAGCGAACAAAAATAATGCAGTATACACTTATTGTCTGATGAAAACACGCATATCCTCCGCTTATCATGACATGGTGTTTTTTTTTTTATACTCATCAATGAAAAGCAATGTCAATTTGTAATTCTGTCCCAGATTTTTTTTTTTCATTTTACATTTAAGAGACAGAGAGATCGTCAATTTGTTTGTGCTTTTGTGCTTACTTTGAAAACACATGTTTAAAAAAGTAATGATTAAGAATAGGTTTAAGGTTGCACTTTGATACGTTCGCTCTTCCAAAGATTTGTTACTCCGAATGTCCAAAGGTTTGTTATTCCGAAAATGAAAAAAAAAAATGTTCGTAGTTAATTCAGGAGGTTTCTTATCAAAAATGTTCTTATTCCGAAAGTTTGTTAATCCGAAAATTAGATATTAAGGTTCACTATTTTTAGGTCCGTTCTTCTAAAAGTGGAATGGGCCTGATATTCGTTTAGGTGAAAACGATTATCATGAGGTTTTGAAATCTGGAGGATTTGGTTGTTAATTTGTTTCTCCACATTTGGATAAACGAACCTGATTTTTCATTTTCCAAATAATAAACCTTTCGATAAACCTTCGGATTCCTATTATTTACCGAATAAAAAAGCTTCATGATTATACGAACTCTACCAATTTTCGGATTGACAAACTGTATGAATAACGAGCCTCCGAAATGACGCGCTACAGAATGTTTGTTATAACAAACCATATTGTATGATATCGAAGTCACAGACATCCATCCAAGTTATATGGACTTATTGTGTCTTGTTATGACGAAACTTTGCAGTATCGAACCTATAATATCATTTCTGACTAATATAGTAACACAAATTCTCCTCGGTAACAGTGTGTAACACAAGGAACAAAGTCTACGCAAAGGGATTTTTTCCTAACGTATTCGTTTGCCCTCCCTAGCTAAACTTCGTATTTCTATAACGGAGCACATTTCTTTTGTTTTTCTATGTCAATTCTTTGTCATATTTAGCTGTGACCATGTTCGTTATAAGCAAATTTTGCAGTGTAGACTTTAGATAACAAATTTAGGACCTGAATCTTTACTTCGTGATAACGAAATTTTGATAAATATATTCGTTCTCAAGGATAGACTACACGTACATTTGTACGTTCATTTACGAGAGATGGAAAAATTGTTTTCTTTGATTCCTCAGCTTGAGAAGATAAACAAGCTTTTATAATTGAGAATTGGTAATATCTATTCAGGATTTTGCAGAGGAGTTTGTTCTCAACATGAAATTGCTGTTTGTTGTGAATAGAATGCGTTTCCAACTCAAGAGAGCTGCATTGTTCAATATTTTGTTTGTTCCGAACGTCCGTGAGCTATATGCGAACCTCCGTGATGAAAACTATGATATGTTTGTTGGGTTATAGAGACTGCCTAGATCAGATACATCTTAAAAAGGTATGTTATTATTTGGGAGTAAGGATTAAAGTATGGGATAGTCAAATAAGAGGTCAAAATATTGAGTTTCTGTAAAATGCGCGTAAAGTGGAGAAAGTGTTTAGCGGAAGAGCAATTTTTCAACAGAAATGACGAATTTGGTTAAATCATCAGTTGTCTAGCATTACGTAGAGGTTAAGAGTACAAGCTTAATATTCTGCCAACACATACACATGCCCCTTAAGATATTTAGTTACGATTTTGAACTGAATCAGATCGTTGCAAACTATAATAAATGGTATTCAAATGTATGTGCAGTACTATTCCTCACGGACCTTCGCTGCTCTTGACGTGGTAAACTTCCGCGGTGAATAAAAACTTGTTCCTCTGGGAAAATCCTAGTATAATTGGGTTCATATTAAAGCTTGAGTTATGCTCTCTCAGGTATGATAAATGATTTGGAGAATTTCCTGCTCTTTAAATGTTGCGTTGTTTTGGCTCAATTGTACATCGTTCAAAATTCTGACCCATATATTATATATATATATATATTGGTGTCACAGTTGTGAAGTAGAAAAATGAACAGAAATATAGAAGGAATTTCTACTTCTAACGAAATCATGAAATGCTATAAAGTTTCCAATATAGACAGGCCAACTCTCTGTACATGGTTTTATCATTCCATTATGGTAACATTATTGGCAATAATGGACTTTAGGGAATGTATCTAAAACTAGCCATAAAACCTGACATATTATGAAGCACTTAGAGTGCAGACAGTGCCATATAGTATATTTGCTGGTATCCCTTTGATGTTTTGTTTGGTTTTTTCCCCACAAACTGCTGCATGACATTTGTAGAAAAGATGTGCATATTACAGATCTAAATACTAAATGCTAGTAGTCCGTATGCGGCTCAGTTAAAGTACATGTGTGGGAACATTTCCCAGGGCAATAATTTACTTCACTGTATTCAATTCAATTCAATTCAATTCAATAATTTATTCATTTCCATCATCAAAAAGAAAAAAAAGGAAAAAG